>NC_079339.1:30723888-31023888 GCF_029582105.1 Oenanthe melanoleuca
TATTTCTTTTTTATGTAATTATTTTTATTAACATTTAAATCTAAGCCTCAAGTGACAAACATGGGTTAAGCAGACCTGTCTACTGCTTTAAGACTTTTCTTCAGTTTCATATAAGAATATTGTTTTCCAGTTTTTCTAATTTTTAAAATAATAACTCACCTCTGTTTGCATATCACGGGTACATTTAAATTTAAAAAAAAAGATTTTGGCATGCTTCACAGATCTTTTTCATAGCTGAGATATAATTTTCTGATCTATAATTGCTCAATAAACATTTTTCTCTGTGATAAATAGCAGTAACTATACAAAAGAAATTCTGTAATTTACATAATAAACTGAACGATATTTAAATAAAGTATTCTTTGGTGGTGGAACAGCAGGTAGGATACCAAGCATACATATTCTGGATTGTTTGGTTTTTTTAAAGTTAAGTTTTTTTGAAGTTAAGTTTTTGAAGAACTTACCTAACAATTTGTAAAGGAGATTCAAAATTTCTTTCCATGACGTACCACCATGTTCTTCTCTTGCAATTCCTGCAAAATGAGCTGCGCTGTTGTAGTCATTTAAGCGATCAATGCAGTTTAGGACTAGTGCCAGCATTCCCTAAACACATAGGACAGAGAGAAAAGTGAACTGTACATGAAAAAGCTTTGGACATTGTTTTTTTTAAATACTTCTTCCTATATAAACTGGAAGGTTGCATTATCTTCAATTAGGAAAATCTCAAACAACAAACCAATTGTGCTTAAATGACTCAGATATGTGGTTTTCTGTGTAAAATGGAAATATTACTATCCAATGAAATATCTGTAAACCAAAGAATTTTAAATACTGCAAGATATTTGTAACTTCACATTGATTACACACTCAAATGATATTAAAAACCTGCAAGCAATTAAAACGTCTAAAAGCAAGATAAATTATGTCTAATATTTCTACAAAAATGTAGTTATTCCATTTCCAGAGAGGAGAAATTCCACAATTATCTAATACATATCCTTCTCTGAAACAGTCATTCTTAGATTTTCTAGAAGTAAAATGTTACAGGCAGATTCACAGGGCAGAAGAGATGTCAGAAATAACATCCATTATGTTGGACACGAGTTTTATTATTAATTTGGAGTATCCAGGTTGTATAACTTCACAGAGAGAAAAAGAAAAATCTTGTAAAATAAGATCCATTTAAAGATGATCAGAGGTATTAAGATCTAATTTTCTTACAGAGTGTGTGGCTTGTGCTTTTATATATATATATATATATATATATATATATATATATATATATATAAGCTAGGAACATTGCATTATAGATCAAATGCATATATCTAGATGATAATTTGCATACATCTAGATTTTTCTCACAGTTTGTGAGAAAATACACTTAAGATAATACAAAAATCCCTTTCTCTGTACCTCTTCTTTGAATAGATTTTGTCTGTTTTTGAGTGAGCGAAGTTTATTTTGCTTATCTTCATGTTGCAGGTCTTCCTCGGGAAGCTGGAAGTAAGTGATCAGGTCTTGCAGAGTCTGAGCCATCTCCTCAACAGGCAGGGCCGTGGATGATAGTGCTCTGTTGTTTCCACTATGGAAAACATCAAGACTAGCAGCATTAATCATTTTCCCCCTGTAATTTACAGTATTATGTATTCTCTTTTGGTATCTAAATCAAGTCTTGTTAGATGTATGACATGTGAATATAGGAAGATGATCCGTACTGAACATCATTCAAACATCTATTATTTGGGTGTCCAGCACTAAGAGCTTCCTGACCTGGAATTGTATTTCCCTTTCTGTGCTAATATAAACAGAGAGAATGTTTAAAACAAAATTAAAAAATGGAAGAAGAAACAATGTAATTCAGCAAAAAGAAGAAAAAGAGATGAAAGTTTATTTTCTACAGTAATTGATTTTGCTTAGACACTTTAAATCCAATTTAAGTTATAGGTGTGATGTGCAATAACAGTAGCAGTTACTGAAGTTATACACCCACAGTCGTCTGGAAAAAGAGCACAAAAGTACAGGTAGTCCTAACAATGAATTAGAATCTTCTGTATTTATTCCATATAGTAAATAAAGAAGAGTGGTATTTTAAAATATAAAGCATTTCAAGGAACCTCTGTTGTCAGTAAAATAACGTCTTTTTCTGTTCAAGTAATTTCTTAATCTTGAATGATAACCCACTTTTCCATAGCTTGACTACTATAAATAGTATCATCTAGCAGGCACTGACTGCTGACAAAGGTGGCTCTGCCTTACATCCTCAGCCCAAGAAATACAAAGGAGTGGTGAATGTTCTTGAGATACTGAATTAATAATGTTTTAAACACAGGCTCATATGGTGGGCAAATATTTAATTACAAACTCATTTTTCTTTATTTTTTCATCAATTATTACATCAAATATTACAGGGTGAACACTTCATCTTCATAATTAAAACTTCTGCCAAGTGCTATGAAAAATAGTTTCTTCACTGCAAAATATATTCTTATAGATTTAATTACACAAAGTTCTAGGTATCATTGAATACTCACTAATAGAGTTAGGCTAAGATCAGTTAGCATGTTTTCTTCTACCTGAATTATAATTCATCTTGCCTCTGGCTTCAAGGTATTAGATCTGACAAAAATAATCTCACATAAACGGTTCTATTTATTTAATGGTATTACTAATCAAAATCGCAAATTTAAGTCAGTAAAAATATATTTTTAATAGCTTCTAAATTCAAGTATTTAAAAGCAGGACATAAGGATTCTCTTAGAGAAATTCTTATGATTTCAGAATACTTTAAAAACAGGTAACAACTACCTTATAAAGTGGCTGAATAAGCTTGTAGTATTGCGAATGATTCGAGCAGCCTGGGATTCTTCACGCTGGCATCTTTGTAATGTCAGACCATCATCCATATGACCTTCTTGGTGTAATATAACCTATTGGAAGTCAGTAATTATCACAATAGTTACTTATAAATCCCTTTTTGCTTTTAAATACTTTTTTTACATATTTCAATACTGCACCGAAAAACGTAATTTGCATATATACAGATTTGTTAACTGCTTTATCTAGACACCCATTAAATAACTACAAGTTTTTCAGTCTCACATACATTGAAGTTCATCAATATAATCCAGAACTCATTAAAAAGATACTCTTAAAAAACATTTTCAAATTGTAACAAGAAGTGTCATTTTTCTATATTCTAGCTCTCAGGGAAGGAGGAGCTTCACTTTCTTAGGCAGCATTTATGAAAGGATTTATGCTTTAAGACAATTGGCAAGAAAAATCAAGCTGAAGTGTTTATGAGCAACTTCTGATTCATTTAACTATTTCTACACAATATGTTCTATTCTTATCCAAACCATATATGAACATCATATGAACTTCAAGCAATAACAGAGATTCTTTTGTGGGATTTTAATCTTTCACTTTGAAAAAACACACAAAGCTAGCATCACTTTTAAGTGTCACAACAACAAGGCTTGGTCATTTTGAGTCATTAGAATCCTACAGCAATTTTTTAAGAAGTAAATGTGAGTTATCCTGCTTTTTTTCCAGGAGGCAGTATACTGAATTCTCCACCAAAAAAAAAAAAAAAAAAAGCAGAGTAATTCTGAGGGCATGAATAGTTAACAAAGAAACAAATAACATTATACAAGTGGTTGCTGCCACAAATGGGAAGTTATTTACCAACAGCTTTTGTACATACTATAGCATATAGGTGTGTCAAAGCACTGGAAAGTGATGTTTTCTATGCTTGGCAGAATCTACACTACACATGTGCTCTGTTCCTTCAAACATGCTGAGGTAGAGCTTTTAAAAGAGACAAATATCACCTGCTGAGTTTATGTGGACAGCAGAATCCACAGAAATATGGATGGAGAAGACTGGGAAGGGATTTTTGAATTATTACATTAATAATATTTTCTTAAAGGAGACTTTTTAAAATTTTTGTCATATTTCCTCTTTTTTCAGATGCTTCTTTATATAGAATTACCCAGTGGGTGACTTTGCAAGCTTAAATATCACTGTTTCCATGGAGAAGGTCTTGAGGTCTCTAAACTGAAGAGTAAGCTAAGATCTGCTCTTCCCATCACAAAACTGGTAAGAAAACATTTGACAAACAAAATAATGTTTCCTCAGGCCATTGTATGTAGCTCCAGATCTTGGAGCTACAGGAATGAAAACATTTGGCAGATAGGGTATTAAAGCTGTCATGCCTGGTGAAATAATTACATCTTCATTATTGTAAAGCTGATATGTACTCTTCTCCCTAAATATGCAGTGTGGGTGAGAGAAAAGTCTTTTAGAAGGACCTAATCTTTAATATTTCTCTGACCAAAACAGAAAAAAACAAAACAAAAAAACAAACCAGAAAAACAACCAACAGCCCACACCTCAAATAAATCACCCAGAAACATCACAATGACAGGAAAGTGCTATTTAGAATTCCAGTAAGTCCATCACAGGCAGAAGCATCCAGCACTGGCTACATCAATTTCTCAAATAAAATACTTCTCTGCATATAAAAATGGGCATTTGGCACTGCCTTGCTTATTGAAGTACAGCAAGGCACTGACCAACACTCCAGAGGAATCCAAATCATACAGCACATGTTTTTCTGTTCCCTGAGCTCTAGCATTTTGGAGCTCTGCAGGAGTTCATAGCTTGCACAAAAGTAAGCTCTCAAACTGAAAAGATAGACATCCATCACTCACTGGATGGTGGAGAGATGTTGACAAGAATATTAATGTAATCATCATTACCTGGCAAATCTTGAATATTTGTTTACCACAATCTCAGAGAGAGACAACAAATAAAAATTCTGGCAGAAAACATGCAACAAAAGCCTCAAAAGTGATTTTCCTTCCTTACTTGTTATATAGTAATTGGATACATGTAACTACACCAAACAACAAAAAATTTTTACTTGGAATTTTTAGTATTTTATAACAGAACTAATCTCACAGCTGCTTTCTCTTCTCTATAGCTTTACTCAAAGCTGAGAGTGATAATAGCTAGGTTATGTCAGAAAAACATACTTTGCCTCTTGCAAGGTATTTTTCAGTCTTCCTAGGGCTAATGGATCATGTTACAAAAACTGCAGGCCAGCTTCAGAAGTACAGTGAATGAAAGAGAAAAATCACCTGACACAGTGATGGCAGAGGATGAATACCAAGCAATGACTTCAGTTCTAATGTAGAAAATATTATTTTATATGAAATTTAAATGGATATATATCTCAAATTGCTCACAAGATTATAGCCTAGTATTGCAGGGTATGAAAATCTATTTCTTGCCTCCACAGGAATGTCAACTGCATGAAGCTAGAAGGTTTGGATTTTCTTCTGTTTGAAGGCACTTAACAAGACAGAATTCTCCAGGTGAGAGTGCAACAAAAGATTTGAAGTCTTTGAACATGAAGGAAATAGTTTCAAAGGAGAATAAAAGTGACAGGCAATTATGGAGGTTCTTTTAGTCCCTTGCTGCTGAGCAGAAAATTGGAGAAACAAAATACTAAACACCTCAGGAAGCTACTGTAAAATTCTTCATTGAATACAGAGGAAGAATCCACACACTGCCTTTTCAAGAAGTAAAAGTGGACCCTCCAAGGTCCAGGACATAGCCAGTTGTGGCATGGGAACGGAAGAGGCTGTGATTGTGTGGTTTAATTTTTTTATTAAGAAAATACTGAATGAATGACATTTAAAGAAATTCTCTGATCAGCCAGGTTGGTGAGCAGTGAAGAGGCTGGGCTGCCCACTGATGATGACCATGTCTGCTGTGTATGAATAAATGTGATTGTGCCTAGGAAGTGTGATGACAACCTCATTGCTCTGTACGACAGTGCTTGTGTATGGGTATTCTCTTATGAATGTACATGTGTGCAAGTAACTAAAGAAGAATTACAGTTTCTTCTCAGTAATGGACTTTTTATTTTTTATTTCTCATGTTCTAACAATGGATTCAAGTAGTAAAAATCTACAAATAGAGAATAAAGGAATCCTTTGGTAATGACGAAGTTATGTGAAGCTAGTACTAAACCCCTTAGTACTGGATGAAATATACACATAAAATTTGAAGATAAACAGCTTATACACCACTATTTAAGAATATAATCATACCCTAAAATCAAAAGGCTGAAAGAAAGACCTACTTGATATCACATCACAATTGCATCTAACATTTTGGGAAGAAATTATTCTCTAATATCCCTTTAAAAACTTGATTATTTTCTAAGGCCATTTCTTAAGGGATAAATTTAATTGCCATTTCACATAATATACTTAATTTAAAAAAATCTGAAGCACCAATGAATGTTAGATGACTTATAAGTTTCCACCAGTTACAACAGTTGAATTTAGATTTTAAACAATTATCCTAATGGGGAATTTCTTAATGATAAAGCTTTTCTTCAGTTACATTGTTACATTGATATCCATCACTGTTTTAATTTTCAGAGTGAAATACTCACATTTTCAATATAAGAACACAAAACAATTAAACCTACAAATTGATTTCACAAGTTATTAAAAACCCCCAAACATTACCTTTCTTTTCAAGGGACCTAAACGTGCTGATTTAGCATCCTGTGCTTTGTAAGTCAACCATAAGGCAGTGGCCACATGTTGGACAAAACAGATTGAATCTCCATACTTTATTTCTGGGGCACCCATTCCATCAATATCTCGCTTGAGACTAGATTCTTGCTTTTCTTTCAGCTCCTAAGTAGGTAAAATAAAGTTGATATTTAATTTCTGTATTGGAATAAGATAAAGCATTGAATTCTACACGGATACATATTACAATACTGAACAATATTTATGCTACTTATGCTGTTAAGATGCAGCTCAGTTTCAATTCACATAACTTCAGCTTCTATCCAATAAATCTTTCAGACTGTGATTAAAAATAATTTCAAATCTGAAACATCTTTTTCACTGAAGCAAGAAAAATCAAGTCAAATCCATCACAGTGGATTAATACAAAAAAATCTTCAGATGTTTATCTTATTCAGTAATGGAGTTACTGATATAAGAAAAGTTTCAGTTTAACAGTCTGTAGAAATGTATGTAGCCAAAATTTCTGAATTTTAGCTTAGACATGAAAAAGATAAACCTTTTTTGCATAGTAGTTAAAATAATTTTATGTGAAATAGTTTTATGTTTATAATTTGTATATACAGGAACACACTTTGCTTAGAATTATGCCTCTGTATTGAAAAACCACCAAAAAAGAAAAAACTAATTATTTTAGAAATAGAATTTGGCTTTTATATTTGCTTTACTTTTACATTTCTCAATTTTTGCCATTTATTATATAAATAAAGTTTTTATTTATCCACTTTGTAAGATTTGGATTCTTTCAAACCTCTTTAAAGACATTGCTCAGTGCTTGGCTGGAACATTCATTTTTTAAGCCAAATTTATTTTTCAATCCCCTTATTCTTCATTTACAACTGGGGATTTTAAGGCTTCAGCACTTTGAAATAAAGTAGGTGTCCTTTAAAAAATTAATTCAGGAATAAGAACAGAATTATGCTGCAAACATTGCAATAGCAGGTTATGGTTACATGTGATTGTGCCAGTTTTATATGTGTAACAAGGTTTTTTATTTCATCACAGGTTATATAATGTCCAACATCTGTGGAATAAACAAGAATTGCATTATATCTATGCTAATCTGCTTTTATTTATATGAAATTTAACGTCACATTTCAACAACATTTTCAATTGAAACAGCTAACATTTTAAGACCAAGATGAAGTTGAATGAAATTACAAGACATTCCTTGGAGATACCATTTCAATGTCAAGACTATGGGGAAAACATGTCACATCATATTTGCATGAACTGCTCTGTCACACACAGAAAAAGATGAATTATGTGAATACACATTTGCAGCAAGGACATTAAGTGAAAAATACAATAAAATAGAACAAATTTGCTAACTGTCAGCAACTGATTATTTGTCTTCACACAGTAACCTGAAGATTAAAAATTTTTTCTTCAAATGTGTCTGCATCAACAATCAAGCATCAATGAAAATTTCAGAGAAACAAATCATTGTGTGGTGAGAAGCAATCCTAATTAAGTTACTTTTTTGAAAAATATTGAGTGATACTGATAATTTTTGGCAGCACTAAACATACTTAAAAAACCCTTGTTTTTTCATTTCAGAAATAAACTTTTAGAGTTATTTCAGGAGTCTGAAAGCTGTTTTCACTTCGAGGAACACAGCACAAATTCCTCTTCACCGTGTTTTTCTCTTTGTGCTCTGTCCGGCTTCTCTAGGATTTCAGCCAAGTAATTTGATCGCAGTGTGCAAAGTGTATTTTATAACAGCTGAAAAGTCTAGTCAGATAAAGATTACTGGGGGAGAAGGGGAAAAAAACCCTCTCTTATCAAGATATTTGTACATATCTTAACAGTAAAATATCCAAATTCTTCAACCTTTAAAACCCTCTCTTCACAGCCTAGTCTCAGTTTAACTTCCTCAGGCTGTGAATTAAGTCATAGAAAAAAATTCATGGGCCTGGAAGTTGGGACAGGAAAAATAATACCGACAACAACAACAAAAAATACCCAAACCAAACAAACAAAATAGATGGAATGAACAAAGGAATTTGAGGGCAAAGCTGTCAAAGATGATATTTTCAAAAGATGTTTAATATACTAGAGGAAGGGCAAGAATTAGAAAGTAAGAAACATAGATTCCTACGTGATAAAAGGAATATGAGGAATGGCAATGTGAACAGACAAATAAACTCAACTTTCTTTACAAAGATTTTACAATAGTGAAGAAACAGTAGGGAAAACATTTTTGCCAGTTTAAGGGCTTGTTTAGACAGTCCTCAGAATGGCAAAACAACCTGTCTGCTGAACTCTTACTAAACCTAACTTTCATGTGCTGATTAAAATTTTATCTTTTGATATTGCACACTGTTACTGCATTAAAAGTACTGCCATAGATACTCCAACAAAAGTTAAAAGGTCTACAGATATAAGAGCTTGCCACTGGTATCATTGTACAATGTATACCTTGCTTTATACATTTATACATCCCAGCAGACAAGAAAAAAAATTTACTTTAATTTCACCTCTTTTTTTTTCTTCCCATAAAAAAAAGTAGAAAAAAATAGTTTAATACTGCATTTGAAATGCAGTGCTTACTGAGAAATTATGATTACAAAATATTAACTTTAAAATAAGTATATGAACTTTAAGAGACTTTAGAGGCTTTTTTAGAGGCTTTGCTATGATCTTATTACAAAACCAAATTGAACTTTATGATTACTACCATACTATTACGACATCCTAATACCATGTTGAGTCCCTAAGACAGCTACATGTTGGCAGTAATATCTAAATGATATCAAATCCTCCTGCATGAGTCATCTGTGACTTTTGAATGTGTCAGAATGCTACATTCCAAGACTAGACTAATAACTTCTTCAATTTTTGTACATACCACCACAAAAATAAAATATGAAATTTCAAATAGCACTTCTGGGCTACACAAATTGAAATAAACAATTATTTTAAAATATTCTCTTGTTTCCACTGTGTTTAATCTCAAGAAAATTTGTAAGCAGACCCAAGATTCTCCTTAGCAGTGCATACTGAGCCAAGTACTGTGCTGGAATGAGAACATCCCATTTCAAAACAGGATTCCATCTGGTGTAGAGAAACTGCTGTCTCTGTTGTCACAAGGCATTACAGATCTGTTGCCTTAAAATATGAAGGTTGACATTTTAAAAATTGGTCCAAAGTAAGCTCTATATTAAAACCAATAAAATATGCAATTTGGACGGGGAGATGGTCCATCAGTTTCTGATGCTTGTAAGATTAGTTTGCAGCAATTAGGGAGCAAAATAGGCATTTATTACATATGTTATTTTCATTAAAATCAGCACCATAATGTACTTTAGCACATACTATAACTTTTTAAGAAGTTCCCTTCTATTTTTATTTATGTAAAAACATGTTAAAGAAAACTCTAATTTGAATAGGAATACACGAGTTTGCTGAAGTGGAATATAACAATATTGAGGATGAAGGTGCTTTTTCAGCAAGAAGGTCTCTATAACAACTGCTGGAAAATAAGACTTTATTTAAGTCATGTGTTACATGCTCCAGGGTAGCCTTGAGGATTTGCATATCCACATAGCTCTGCTTTCTGGCAAAGATAATATCTTTTTTCTATAAAACCATTTTCCTGACTTCCAAACTGGAAAGAATACCACAGTGAAGAAATGTTTCATTTCCTTTTGGCTACTCAGCAGCAATGCTTATTGTAAGCAGCCTGGTCTGAACTGGTGTTGACACTACCTGGAGCAAAGGGCTGGCTCCCCAGGATCCTTCTCAATCAGAATTATTTTATTAGTCTAAGGGACAGGAGTGCTATATACAGACAGGTATCCAGCCCTCTACTTTTAAAAATCTGTACACAGCTGAATGTGAAGATATTAGACAGATCTCATGAATTCTCCCTGAATTCCTCATTGAGAAAATGAAGCAATAAAATGTTTACAAGTACATATATGCAGAAATTAAGATAAAACACCTGCATATATCTATTCTATCTATTACATCTATGGTCCTTTCCACCCCTCAGTGTGCAAATAGTACTTGGCTTTAAGAGTCCTTTTCTTCTTACAGTCCAGGTTAATCTTTGGGGTTTATTCCCTTCCCAAACATCACCTTTCTTTCTTCAGGAAAAGTTACCATTGCTTGTTCCCCTCACCTTTGGAAACACTAATGTCTCCACTCATGGGACAGTGCAGGTCTTACATGCCCAGACAATAAATAACAATTCTTATTCTTGGTACCAAATTCATAACCTATCATGAGGTAAAAACATTATTTTCTGTATAGGACAGCACAAATAAGACAGAATGACGAGACACTGAGCTTGGATTTAATATAAAAATGTACATTAACTACCTTATTATGTATAAACACAGTGGGCATGAACTACTTTTGCATAATTAATTACTACTGTACTTCAGCTTAGTCTTTTTGAGCACTGCACTAAATTTCACTAGAATGCCTTTGAGGCACAACTCAACAAAAAGAGTAAGAAAACAGAGCATGTTCACTCAATGTAACAGAAATAATTTTATGAATGTGCATACATAACCTCTAAATTGACATACTGAAAATGTAGAGATTTATATGCATAGATTAAAATACTGACAAACAGCAGGACAGCTGTTGTCCAATTAGGCAGTGAGTACATCAGAGGAATTTTAACTCAATGTTTAACCAGTAGCTGTGGCACTCCTGGGATACCCACCAATGATTTGCCAATAATGGGGAAAAATTACAGCTGTATTAAATGCCTCTGCACAACATCATATGTACAATTTATAGTGGATAGCCTTTACACTGAACAAAAATGAGAAACTATGTGATAAATCTTAGCAATCTAAGAAAATTTCCTGATGGTTTTTTAATTAATTTGATTGGCTAAAATAAAAATTCATGAAATATCATACGCAGTCACACTAGTAGACATCATTATTTTAAACATGTTAAAAAGAAGTATTTGATTTGTTATGCTAATAAAAGTCTAGCATTTGTCAAGGCTCTTACTGTTAGATTTTATCTAGTGTATAACTAATTTTAAAGATTCTTTTTCAGTTTGGAATTTCTTTTTTCTTAGCAATCATATAGCATTCAGAATTATGTGGAAAATTTAGCTTTTTGCAGTCAATAAAAATTCCATTGCAACAGCTATGGCAACTATTTATAAGCAAAATCATGAAAGAATGTAAAAACAATTAATCATCATTGAATATAAAACCTTTCAGTTCCTGGGGAAAAAAAAAGTTATTAATTTTGCCTACCTCCATAATCACTCATTGTCTCTCCCTTGTAATGTTTTTCCCAGCTGGAAACAATGAAAAGCTAATAACATGCAATTAGCAGCTCACTAAAGAGCATAATTTGAAAACATATGGTTTAAAAATCACTGACTACACTTGCCTTACATTTAGGAAAAATTTGATTGAGTTCAGTTCTTATTAGCACACTGCATAAAGAATAGCAACTGAACTGAATTCAACTGAATTAAATTATGACAGAAAGAGCTGGAACGTGTAACACTTTAATGAGATTCTGTCCTACTAAAACAAATCTATAATTATTAAAGTATTCATATTAAAACACCATATCTTGCACTCTATTTGATTTTAATCTTGCTTTTTAAAACTCGTAACAGTTCAGTTTATTCTAAAGTTTATTAATCTCCCTTATTTTTCCTCTATGAAACCATTGTTATTCTTGACACAGGTTGTTTATATTTGAACTTAAATGCACAGTCCCTAGCACTAGCTTCAATTTAGAAATTACAAATAATTTATACAGTTGTTGAAACCATTCAGATTTAGTGTTTGAGTGCTCCACATTCAGAACAAATTTGCATTGTCTTTATTTACCTTTGATGCTCTGAAACAAAAGGCTGTAGATGCTGTGTCTGACTTTTCTCTGTCTAGTATTACTACTCCTTCATCCTCATTCAGAGCCAAGTACTTTCCTGTTGTAATATGTCGAAGACGGAAAGGCTGCCCCCATCTGATGTTACTTCCACTCCAGCTAAACATAAGAGACATCAAAAATAGTTTAAGTAAGTAAAACTAGAATTTTTTTCTTTAGGTTTTAAAGGATGTTCAGAAAATAGAATATGTTATATATATATCTATGTTCCTTTTTTTGGTTCTGATTTCAATATTTACATTAAATCAAATGCAAAACTGTTAATTCATTTGCAAAGGGAACCCTGGAAAGGAGTATGGCTTCCATCCTCTTGTTTCTCTGTCTGTCTTATCAGGGTGTTACATAAGGTGTCCATAAAAAATCCTACATGTGCAAATTAACTACTGTATTTCAGTTGAGTGACTAAACAAACAATTTAAAACCGAAGTGGGGACTCAACATTCCACAGAACTATCCTACATTTGTGTTAGTCATGACGGAATTTCACAACCACAAACACACCAAGGCTAGAACAAACATACAGTTCAGATGGCCATCAATATATATAATACTCTTATGACATATATTGAAATTTCAGTTGAAGGGAAATAACAGACAGATAATCACAAAGGAAAGATATAATCTTTAAAAAACCAAAAAAAACCCAAGAAGAAACACAGAAGGGATAATAAATACTGCTCTTATTTCCACTCATGCTTATAAAACTCCAAGTAAAACTAGGAATGCATTTTACTTTTGGAAAGAAGCAATGCTTTAAGTACATGTATCTCATAAGCAATGCTGCTTTTGATATGAGAGAGGGGAAAAAAAACTATCACAGTACATTGTTTTTTTCTTTCTTGACAAAGAGCCTACTAACACATATCATAAAGCGTGCCAAATATATATTCTGCCTTAAGGGTCTGTAACAATCAAATTTCTATGGCTAAAAAAAGTTGCTAACCAAAAAAGTTTAAAAAAATATGGGTACCTTATTCGAAGGGGTTCTACTCTCCACAATGATCTTGCTCGAATGCCAGCTCCTCCAGTCTCATAAAATACTTTCCTACAGAAAAGATTCAGAAGACCATCTTCTTATTTGTGCTTACATAGTATTTGTAACTTACTTATCTGGAAACTGTACATGACTCACTACTTTTTTCTCAGTAAACTAATGTCATTGAATGGACAGAATGTCTACTCATCCGTGAGACTATGATAAAAAATCCAAATGTCCTAAGTAAATTAGATTATTTCCATTAACATAGTCTCTCTCAGGAGCTGGTAATGCTTAACCTTTAAAGTGAATGGGAAATTTTTCCTGTCATTTAATCAACCACAAAAATATGTAATTCCTACAGTTCCCAAGATATTAATCTACATTACCAATGATATTAAATACATACCATATTTTAAAATAAAGATATACATTTTCAGATGAAAATAACAAGAAAACAACATCAGATGCTTTCTGCGATTGTTATTAGAGGGTAAAATTTTTGGTGATAACAAAATTTATGTATTATAATCTTCACAAAACACATAATGCATTCAGAGAAATGAAAAATAGGAAGGGAAAGGATTAAGCCTTTACTATAATTTGGTTTTCTTGAACTGTTGAGTGAGGGTTAGTAATGTATTCTAGTGCAGAAACCAATATTCTACTTGATAATAAAATACAAACAAAGAAAAATTATGGTGGATTACTCCTGTTCATAGCAAGTTTTTAATGTTTTAATAATCATTCATATCTTGTCATCTAATCACCAGAATTTGTACAAACTTTCTCATTTATAATAAGTATAGGAAATATAGTGGGTAATAGGAAAGGTCTGGATGCCTTCCAATAGACAAAAAACTTTCTTACATATTATTCCTCTGAGAAGGACTAATCCACCCTAACATGCACAGAAGCTGGCCCTTCTATTGTACTTAAGTGTCTGAAAAAATGTGCAGCAAGGAATTTTAAAATCTGCCTTCCTACTCTGGCAAACTTGACTGAATACAGCAAATGCATGCATAAAGATGTCACAATCTAGCTATTATATAGGTGAATGAAAACAGCATTTTGAAATGCAGAATTTTAACTGGCTTTCCAAATGATCAAATTCTTTTCCTGTTTTTGAGAGCTAGCAGGTAAAAATTTAAAAAGCTGTTTAGTAGTGTTGTTGTGCAACTCTGGAACCTGAAAATCAGCTTTTAAAATAGAAGTTTTCTTTTTCATATCTGAGCAAGTACTTCTACACCTTCTACTGAGAACACTTCAGGGTCTCTCTTTCTTGAGCAACACAAATAAAATTCTGGAATAATCATGAAATACACTGGTGCATGGCAAATCATTTCCACTCAGGAGCCACATTTAAGGGCACACGTGTACTATCAAATACTTTGAAATGTTAGTTCACCAGAAGAGTAAGAATAAATATTCCTCATAGTAAAGGTAGTAATATTGCCTACACATCTTCTCTTGCATGAAAATATGTTGGTACTCTAGAATAAAAATAAACCAAAAAGATCCCTAACTTCCAAATCATCTTCATTTCCAGACTCTAATCTTTCAAGGTCATTTCCAACCTGGGCTGTTACATGATTCTCTGAATTTACTGAATGCACAATAACTATCTGGAGCTCTCCATTTTCATTCTCTCTCTCTGGTCCCCCTGACCTTACTCATTTTACTTTTGGCAGACTCTAAATCCTAGCTAAGCTCAAAACTAAGTATTCATTTCCACTCTCTCTGACCTCCTTCATTTCTCCTTGGCCCAATTCAACCATTCCATCTCTAAAGGATAGGTCTCAACTTCTTGTACAATGTCACTGCCTAGTTAAAGACTGCTGTAAAGACTGTTTTATCTACTTAGCCAGAAATTCAACTGACATCTTGTTTCCTTTTTGAAAGAAGGAAATATTAAAACCATGCCATCACTTACTTGTGCTGTGAATCATTCTGATCTGTAGATGGAATCGTCAAGCACTCATCATGGCCATGGAAGAAACGTACTACATGCCCACCAAGAAGATACCCTGAAAAAGAAGTTCATTTACTCATTAGCTAAAACATTGACTATGAAAATAACACTTATGAAAGTTTAAAAAATTCGAGACCCAGATAAGATCTATTTTCCTAATTTTCACTCATAACTGAAATTAAGCAAGAACAAATTTAATGTGTTGACATACTATTTTTAGTACCTTTTTAAAAAATATATTTCTTCTGAAAATGAAGACAAAACAAAAGTAAACTTTTAACATTTAAATCTCAAAATAGGATTCTATACAGAAAAGAAAATTAAATAGTTCTTTAAAACAATAAAAACAATTATTGTTTTGCAAATTGAATGCTTTAGGTAAAAGCCAAATCAAATAGATAATGCCATAGTTTCCTTCCCCTTAATACAGTTTAAATTATCTCAATTCAAAATAGTTCCATAATTTCATTGGTTTCTTCTGACATTTATCATTATGTCAAAGTCAAAGGTGCACAGCAGCAGCAGGAGACAGAGGACAGAAGAGTGCTTAGCACTTCTGAAGATAAAGTTTAATGGAAGCTAACTTTCCAACCCATTTAACACAAAGAGTACAGGTCAAAACCAGGCACTCTGTCTCCCATTAAACATGAAAAGACAAAGGAAGTGTAGGAAAATGACTCATCAGATCCTAGTCCAAACCATTCTGACCTTGTAAGTGAAGTTACTGCCTTTTAGAAGAATACACATTAAGGAGGAAGGGTAGAAGGAAATTTTCATAGTGTATTTTTCAGGGTTGATCCCTATTCTATTTCTGACCCATAAGGGCACACCCCTAGACAGCCATTTTTAAATATCCAACTCCAGCATGCCAAAGCAATCAGAAAATATTACAAGGAATATCCATACCCCATATGACTTTAAAATGAAAACCTAAGGCTCTGAGACATATTTCTTATGGTCCAGTGCACAGAAACACTATAAGATGCTGATTTAAATCATTTGGGTTTAGAAAAACTCAACCATAATTCAAATAAGACTACTAAATTAAGTTTAACACCAGGGTAGTCATCTTCTTCAAGACTTACTACAGCTGATCCCAGGGAAGTGCTAATCTCTCTCACTTCCCTTAATGCTCCATTTTGTCCTATGTTATTGTATATTAGTATATCATAAATGATAAGTTTTACAGATAAGTGATACAAAAGAGCCTAACTTAAATACATTTAAGCAGTTTGTGAATGTTGAGTGATGATACTTTGAATAGAAAACAGCAAATTTGAAGTACTATGTTTGCTATGACAGTGTCAATGACAAACTGTGGCACTGAAATAAGGAGAGATACTGAGTGGATCAGACTTCCAGTGCAGAGCAAGACATTCCTCAGAATGTGGTGCTTCTCAAACATGACCATGAAGTGCCACAAAATTTCCTGAAGGAAATCCTGACCCTGTGGTGTAGGATTTAGGCTGAATAAGAGAAGACAATCAGGATGCATGACTGTGACATCCAGAAGGGATATTGAGAAAATGCCCATAAAAACAGAACTGAGACTGAAACAGGAGCTTTTGAGAAAACTGCTTTCTATTTTGCCCATACCTTTATCTCCCTTCTGTTTAATCTCTAGTGGGAGAACAGTATTTAGGAAAATTGTATGCAAAAATCTAAGTTTTCTGGCTTCAGTTATTCTGCAACTCCTACTCCATCAAATTAAACTAAATCTTCATTTCTCATGCAGCTTTTAAAGCATTGTTATTCTAAAGTTACAGTACTCATTTAGCTTTTCTTCAGTACATACAGCTGATGTATCTGTATTTCCCTGTTTTGCCTTCAAGTATTCTTCTCTACTATGCTCTTTTTCTTTATTTTCATTAATTTTTTCCTTGATATTCTGAGAGGAATTTATTTTTTTATTTTCTCTCTTAATCAAAAGCATACAAATTAATATAATTTATATTAATCTCTAAATAAATAAAATGGCAAACCTTCTGCAATGTTGCTTCCTGAGCATATAGGATGTACATTCCATAGTGTCTGCATAAAGGAGGCATCCACCTGAATATTTCCATTTGACAAGGAGAGATGCTGAAATAAGATAATGGTAACAGGAAAAAATGAAAATGATGAACTTAAAATATTTAGTATATTAATTTATCAAAAGAATAGAATGTATAATAAAGTAAATATACAGATTTCTTCTAAAATTAGTATTCTTAGATAATTTGGGGAAAAGGCATGGAAGTAGTCTTGTTTTTGAGGAGAGACTCACATGCATACTTACCACCCTTTCAGTGCAGAAAATTTTTTTTAAAAAGCATTAAAACCAGACATTACTCCCTAGATTAGGAAAAAATGCTTCGTAAGAATCCCAACCAATCTCCCAATATCCCCAGAGAATTTTTTTCCCCAGCAATTGACCACTATCTAAAGAAACAAACTTACCAGGTATCTTTCAGAGGACACACTGACCAGGATAAGATCATCACCTATTCGAACTTTTTCTCCTTCTGACCTTTGCTTAGAAGCAGGGTGTATTGTCCACCAGCATGCCTCACCTAAAGGACAGAGACACTAATCAAGGTTGTACAACAACTCCCAAGAAATCTAAGGATATCTTTATACAACTTTGAAATATCATTATAAAATTTATCTTGAGAGACATTCACCTTATAAAACCACATCATTTCTCTTTTCAATCATTTTCAGTGTTTTTCTTTTTGCTTGTAACTTTTTGTCAAATAATCTTTGCTGTATATGATATTTCTCTTTTCAAGTACTTTTACAGGGACTGTTTACAAAACATTGCTCAGAACTGCTCTCCCTTGGAGGTTCTCCTTGCCAGGAAATTGCTGACAGCTACCTTGGTCTTATTATCAACTTTTGCCTCTTCTTTTGTTTAATGGTCATATTTAATTCACAACCTTCTGTATCACATAGCTTAACAAACCTGGAAGCAGCTTCCCAAGCACTACAGACCATAAAATTGCAAAATAGCCAAGCCTAAGGGTGACAACCATAGAATGTCTCCTACACATGAAATGTAACATTCCAAGTTACTCTGCACACACATAAATACACAGAGCCACACACACACAGACATTCTGGGAAGATTACCTAATTCATTTCACAATTTTACACTCTGAAGAGTGTGAAAGAGAAGACCTTGAATAAAATAAGTTGAAATAAAACTTACACCAGACAATGCGAAGTGGAAAAAAAAAAAAAGGCAAATCTGGTAGAATCAAAGTACAAAAATGTGTTTGATTGGTTAGAATATTTCATGAAAAACTTCCCTAAAACAAAATTTGAAGGATATGAAACTAATTATAGTGAAGACAATAAATAGAAGTTACATCCATGCAAGTGTAAAATGCTAAATCTTCAAAGGGAATAATTTTGAATAGCCAGTGGCTTTTCCCTCTGCTATATGAAGAATACTTCCTGCAGCAAAAACTGATTCATTAGCAGTTTCATAGGTGAGGGAGCAGGACAAGGGGAAATGATATTATGGCACTCCGTTTATGAGCTTTCCAGGCATGCAGTGGTTACCAAAGCCCTCTGAACAGAAACACAACTAAGCTTTTTTGAATCTTACCTATGTGTACAAGGGTTTTCTTGTGTATGTACAGATAAGCAAATACCAACTAAACAACTACAGACACTTGTTATAAAACCCTGTAGATAAGAGCAGATATATGTACAATAATTCTAAAAAAAAATAATAAAAAAATTTTAAAAATTATAAAAATAGATTTCACTGAAACTCTTTTAGTAGAGATTAAACACACATATTCCTTTTATCATATGCATTCTTTTTCTCAACGTGCCAAAAGAAAATGCTACCCATTTAAGGCAACAATCAAAGACAGCCAACTAATAGGCTGCTAGTATCTGTGCAAAGCCATCTTCTGTATGGCTATAAACAACTGAAAGACAAACTTTTGTAGAGAGTGACCTGCACATATTCAAAGATTATGATTTACAAACACTTTAAAACCTATGCTGCCAGTGCCTCTCCATCATCAATTAGTTTATTTGATTTTAATTTATTTTCAAAATAATAAAAAATAATAGAAAGCACAGTTTTATATTAACACAATTGGTACTTCTTTATTTGAGCTCTACATCAATGAAGTGTGTATACAGGTACTTAGATTTTCCCTTCAGGATATGTGTCTGGGCCTGATTATTACAGAGTCACCTATTACTTTCTGAGGAGTACTCATCAATTCCAGTAACTATGAGCACTATGTACACAGCAGCAGGTAAATCTATTTGTGGCTCTTTGTGGCTAAATCACCTTTAAATTCATTTAATATTGCTCCCATTGGCAAACCAATTTATGTTTATATCAATTTATATGTTTATTTTCTATTCATCAATTTTCATGGAATCACAATTTTTTTTACTATATTTCTGTTAGCAGTAATGGTAATGGCAGTACTCCCAGAAATACATTAATTAGATTTTAAATCTTTCTCATAATGTCATGTTTGTGTTGTATCTCTCCTACTTTGTCCCACTATTTGTTTGTCCATATTATGCATATATTTCTATTTCTTTTAGCAATGTGTGCACTGCATGTTTTCTGGTTTCCTGCACTACAGGTTGCAAACTTCTTGGTTACAATGTATATTGTGGATGCACCACTATACTTCTTTTCCATATCCTAAGTGTCAAGACAAAAAAAAAAAAACAAAAAACAAAAAACAAACAAACAAAAAAAAACCCACCCAAAGCAAAAGTATCAAATTTGTTTGTTTCAATCAACAGAATTTTTTTACTTTGACCATTATCATGCATTTTATTGCATTTGTTGTGTTAAGTCATTTTAATTGCAAGACTCTCACGTTCTTACACAAAGTAATTTAATGTGCTGAAAGTGGTTAGTACTAACAGTCATTTCTTTCAGTCTTTTATGATGAACACACAAGGATCCCATTCATAACCTTACAGTTACATTAAGCTCAATGCCTCCTCTGAAACCAGAAATGGGTGACTCATTTTCCTCCAAAAATAACTTGCCATACCTGCTGCATTTTCTCGTAGTCCCACATCAAATGCAAGTTTATCAGTCTGGGATCTTGATGATGTTAAACATGTCAAATACTGCAAAATAGTGAAGTTATTGAAAACAAAACCCCAACAGTATCCATTAACACACATTAATACATTAATACATTAATTAATTAATACATTCACCTTACTTCATCTTACTGTCATGCTTAATTTTTTAATGAGTTAAAGATGATGATGTTATTCATACAGAAGCTCTTCCTGAAATTAAAACATCCAAATCCTTTTCTACTGAAGCACATTTCCATGTCAGCTGTGCAATATGACTTCTACCTTCTTAAGTTTCATACAGCTCATCAGATAGGAACAGGCAAACATCTAATTACAGCCCTATCATAATAAGTTTGAGTCATGAAAACATTAAAAAACAAACCAAAAGGCAGTAATTATACTTGCATCTCTAGTATATCAAGGCAACTACAATTTTCAAGGTTCATAAACATAAGCAACATAGTTTGAAGATCAATGTAGCATTTTTTAGTACAGGAAAAAAGGAGGGAAAGTGTTTTCCTGACTTCTCATTTATTCAGCCTTGGTTTAGGTGTATTCACATGGGCCCTATTACATCAAAGATTCAAAAGAGCTGAAATTTTTCAGTTGTGGAATATAGTAAGAAGTAATTTATGCAAGGCAGCCTAAAGACAGCATCTTTGTGGGCATAATCCCTGGGAACTATGGGACATCAAATGGAACACCTTACAAAATATGATGAGAAAAAAAACCATGTATAACAACAAATTCATCTGTGGTAGAAATACTTGCTAGTGGAAGTATCATTAAAATGGATTCCTTAAGGACTCAGAAATAATCCATGGCCAAAAGAGCTTTTCAGCTACAATTCTGAATTAGATAAAGAATCTGAATTTAAACAATTCTATTGCACTGTGGCATCGCAAGTTAGCAACTGAATTTTCATCTAGAGCAGAAGATAGCTTGGAAAAAACTTTATTCTGAATGCTTTTATATGTTTTTTTTTTAATTTTGGTGCAAAGCCATTTATTATTCATGCTACTGATCCTGTGCAAGTGCCCCTCCCGTACCATTTCACTGAATGAATGTCGCAGCAGAATCGCGTGGCCGTACAGCAGGGTCCGGTGGCCCCCTTGGGCTGCCTGCAGAACAGGTGCAGAAGGTCAGAACCCCACTGCTCTGAGTGGAACACAAACACTATGCAACAACATGAAGAGCTATGGCAGTTCAAGGAATAAGTGCAAATATTCCAACGGACTAGGAAATGTAAACACCGGGGAAAAAATTAATAAAAACACAGTGGATACAGTGATAACCAAGTATATGCCAAAGGAAAAAAAGTTCTTTGACAAAGGCTTTTATTGTTACCTAATTTTTATTATGATTTAGTAAAACACAGCATTTGCAAAAACATATTTTAAGTTAAATAAGACACTACTTACCTTTCTTATAAACTTCATGCAGGCATTAAAAAAAGACAACAAATAAATATATATACGTGAAATCTGAAAGAGAAAATAACTAACCTATTGCCCAGAATAGTTAAACATATACTAAGAATAAGTACTTGCTAATATTAATCTTTAACATGTTTCAGATTATTAAAGAAACTGCATTCATAGTTTCAACCAAGTGCAGTTATCAATTTTGAATATGTAAAACTGTGAAAATACCAGGGAGAGGCCAAACTGGATTTTCCATTTGCTTCCTTTAGCAGATTTAACATGTGTCTCTTGAGTTCCTTTTGGATGGCATTTAGGGTCAGTTCTCATCCTTGGATTCATTTGGAAGGGAAAAATATAATTAAAGGGTACTCCAAGAACAATATGTAAGTTAAACTACCACCAAGCTGCTTCAAAATATGTCATTCATTAAAAAATGGTTTCAATCCTGCAGGAACTTGTCATTGCTTGGTGAAGAAAACTGGAGAAATGTAACAGTGAATATGATACCTCTTTTATACATTAAATCTTGTTTTTGTAATGAAAAAGAAAAATCTTAACAGCAAAGTCAACTGTAATTACAAACAGGTCTTCAAAAAAAAAATTACATGTATTCAGTTTGCAACAAATATATGGATACTGAGAACAAGAACACTTCCTGTTATTTTATTACTGAAAGTTTTGTAAGGAACCACTTGTAAGTTTAAGGCTGACTTCTTAAATAAAACAAAACAAGAAAACAACACAACCAAACCTAAACAGCAAAACACCCAAACTGAATAAGCTATCATCCTCCTCCAGGAAAATCTGAAACTAGGAGCAGAACTCTGTTCCAAACTAAATTTAATATGAAAAGCAAATAATTTTTATTTCAGCCTTGCTATTAGTAAGAACTTCTGTGCTTTTATTAGCTTCCCTCATGGACTGTACCTGACTCCAAAATAAATGAAGGACAAGATAGTTTCAAAATAACTACAGCACAGCAAATTAATTTTTTTTTTCTTTTTTGGTCTGCTGCCCCTCAAGCAAGAGTGTGATCATTTTTACCAAAGAGATTATATCTCCTCTACTTCCAATCCCAAATAAAATATTTGAGAAAATAAAAACGTTTGGAAATATAAGAACATTATTAACCTCAGATCTTTCAGCTGCAGTTTGGGATTAATATTTTGGAAATATTGAAAATTATGTAATTTCTTAGGAATCCTAGAAATGTTTCAATCAATACTTCGGTTTCCTAAGCCTGTGTTTTTATTTTCATCAAGACTTTTTTTATAGAATGCAATGTAATTGCAAAAATAAAGAATTACCCTTTTCTATGCAGTGGAAAACAAAAGATCAGTATTAATGAAGTCTGAAAACCATGTAAGCAAAGGCTGACTATGCAAGGCTCCATCTTTCTCATCTGTGCAATAATATGTGCCAGTTAAAGATCTGAAGCACAAAATAAGCCCTTAGTTTTTAAAATAGGTAAAGTTATAGAGTTTTATTATGCTCTGCTTGTAAGAGAATAAAAGATCAACTGAGTTTAATTCAGCTAAAACTGGAGAATCAAGGTCAAAGCAATCAAATTGATGATGTTTCTGGATTTGTGGATCACAAATATTCAAAAGACAGTTGCACCAGCTCCTCACTGCCAAAGGGAAATTAATATGATTACAGAAGTGGAGCAATAATGTCCCAAGAATACTATGAGATCAGGACCCTCTTCTAGAAAATCCTGGACAAGGAAAGAAATGAGGAAAATCTATATTCAGATTAAATGTTCTTTGAGGTCAATTTACTTACCCCTTCACTGGCATTATCTCCTGTGCTGGCCAGCATCTCTTGAAGGGCTCTGACAGACAGTGACTGTTCAAGGACGAAATTACAGACACAAAGGTCTGGAGGGACATACTGTAGAAATAAATTAAACAGTGCAAGAAGAGATCAGCAGAACAGGTGAAACAGGATGAAAAGTGTGTTTGAACATAAACAAAACAAACATTATTTTCATTTTTGAATCTATACTTAATGTCTACTCATTTGTTTTTGAGGTACATGTTATTGTCCTGTATGACAACAATATAAATCCATTCTTCATAAATTGACAACACATCAATTTTACTTTCCTTGAGCTGTATTCCTCACAGTAAAATGAAACTTCTTCAGGTTCAAATGCAAAAACTTTCCCCCCATGCTTTCCTGTCTTTTAGAATGACACCACGGATATTGTATTTGTTCTGTAATGCTGCTGACAAAACAGAAGGGAATGTATGGATCTTATATCATGTGTGAGGTTGATAGAAGATATTTACAGCAGTAACTAGAAAGCTAAGAATGGGAATCTTATGACATAATAATATGAACTCTTCTAGAAAATCCTAATTTTTTAATTTATATGTCTGCTGGTTTTGAAACGTGAAACTTCATAGCAGACTTTTATTTTTTTCCAATTTCTTGCCACTGATATGTCCAAAGAAAGACGTGTCCAAGAGAAAAAAGTCTCAAGGTATCAATGTACATAAATAGATGGCAGAAAAGTGCAAAGACAGATCCAGAGATTACATAGTACCCAGTGAAAGGACAAGAGGAAACTGATACAAAGTGAAATACATGAAATACTTTTTAAGCATGACAATACCCCCTACTTTTATTGGGAGCATGATAAACAGTAGAACAGGTTGCCCAGGGAGGTTGTAGAGTCTCCACCCTTGGAGATACTCAAACACTGATCCAAGTGTCCTAAGCAACCTATTCTGTCTGAAGGTATTCTAAGTAGAGAGTTTGGACTAGATGACCTTCAGAGATACTTTCCAATCTTAACAACTCTGTGTTCTGTGATCCATGATAGAGATCATGGCTGTGGGTGAGCTTTAAAGTGGATATGCACTTATTTTTTAAATCAGAGTGACAAGACAGAGAGTCTCGATAATGCTGCATTTTAAGGTGATGAAAAGTGAAGAAATGAAAGCAATTGAGGATAAAGATACAGAGAGAAGAAAAGAGAGGAGATCCTCCTCTGTTTGACTTATTCTTAACATTATTCTTTAGCTGAGGTTTACAGTTTTATCTCTTCTCTCCTTTCTCTTCTCAAGCTCTGCTAATTACCCTGGGAGGTTTTGGGGGTTTTTTCCTTCACATCTCCCTAGCTCCTTTTTTCAATTTTCTACTTGTAATCTTCTAAAATTATTTTTTACTTAATCATTCTTGTCCCTGTACATTTAACTTCTTGATTGATAATGAAGTCAGGAGCAACACATAACACCAGTAACTGACAGGTGACAATGTTTGTAAAATTATCAATCCAGTGTATCAATGTAGTTGAACCTACAGCACTAATAGAAATATGGAAGTTTGTGAACTTATGTATTGATAACAATCTGGAGACTTGAAAATAGAAAGTATTTCAGTTACAGGAATTTTCTTAGTTAAAGAATATCAGCTTTTGACTGTTCACAGGTGTGCCTCAAAATTTATTTGGAATTTCCAGGAAATTTTTGCAAACAATTCTAAGATGCAGTCCAGAAGAAAAGCATACATAAGGTCCCTCTAGCATCACATTTAAAAAATCAGAATTAAATGTACTTGTGAATAAGTAGGTTGACATTTACTGATCAGTTACACCAGTTGAGAGTATCAGCTTCTTACTTTAGCTTCTGATGTTGGCTCCAAAAAGCACAGGCGATTCCCAAGTCCCTCAGCTGCCAAGCAAAACTTCCTTTGTTCTTTGTGAATACTGGCAACACACTGAAGTACTACTTCATCATCCTGTCACAACACAAAGAACAAGAAAAAAAATATTTTGAAGTTATATGCACACTATAATGTTAAGAAATCCTGCAACATCTGTTGAAAATTATCACAGTATATTTCTAAATCATATAATGTACATATAATCATATATATGCAGAGATTCTTTTGATGTATATCTATAACAGATCTAAAAACATGTAAAGATTTCTATATAGATTTATATTCAAGACTTTATCAAAGTGACAAAGACTGCACACTGTCTCCAAAGCTTTTTCCACTGTTTTCTCCTTTTGTTTCTTTAGCAATTTAAAACAAACCGCAAGCACACTGTTACTCAGTTTTACCCAGCAAAGTATTTTTAAGACTCACAGTAAAAAACCTTCACTGCAATTTTGCAAACAGTGCTGTTTTTAAACACAGTAAAATATCAACGCTATTCATCAGAATGCATAATGTTAACTTTTAAGTTTTCACGTAATATAGAAATCTCTGTGTACACCCAAAGATCCAAGAGGCATTTCTCAGGTGAAAGTTCAGATAAGTCATAAGAACTTGATCCTGAAAAGACATTTCCCAAGAATTAGAACACTCTGGAAAAGCACTTTTACAAATTGCTGCATAATACAATGCCAAACACATAAAGTGCCAAGCCCTTTTCCACCTCTTAATATGTGATACTAAAGCTGATATAAGCAAGCCAAAAGAGATTAATTTTAGTGTTTGACTGTGTCAAACTATATACAGAACCTAAAAAAAAATATTTTCGAAAATTTGTCCACTAACTAAGAAAAAAATATCTAAGAGTAGCATGTAGAAGCACTTATTATTATACAGGCTTGTAATTGTTTATCAAAAGATAGTGCCTGAGCAGTTTTCAAGGGGGCAGAAGCTGATAAAACAGAAGTGATGTGATATGTCACTGTCCTCTCCAGCTACAAAGTTGTACTGGTGTCAATTATTATTATCAAAGCAGATACACAGCAGCCGCCTGTGCTGAGCTCTGAGATCACTTGAACAATTATGTTCTAAAAGCAGCACTGCTATTTACACTCCCCTTATGCAACTGCAGGACTATGACACTACCAGGCTTTGGGCACTTGAAATAAAAGCTGTGAGAGGCAAAGTAATTTTCACCAAAGGAACTAAGTGACACACCCTTTAAAGAGGGAAATCAAAAGCATTTTTTTCACTTGTGTGATTTCACAGGTGTGGACAAGTTCAAGGGCTGCTGTTAGGTGACCCTTCACTGCCTACTTATTCCTGCTTACTGAAATGGGCAACTGCTACATTTCACACTAATCAGCAGTTATAGACAGTATTTTCTTATCTACCTTTGTGTGACAATCAAACAATACAGCAAAAGAATTCAAGGCATTTTTGCCAAAAAATTCTAAAATGTAGCAGTTAGAGAGAATTAATTAATGTTAAAATATTATCTTTCCTCCTGTTATTTCTACTTCCTTCCTATAAAATGCTCTCTGAAATTTTCAGCTTTCAAGTTCTTTAATAAAGTATTTTTTTCTTTTTAATCTCCAGTGTAATAAGTTGCAAAATATTACCAGCACAATTAAACACTCACTACATGTCTCCCTACATGAATTTTTAAAAATTTACATCAGAGTCATATCTATTTGGTGGGAAAAAATTAGAACATATGTAACATAAAAATAAAGATGCTTACAATATTTTTCATCATCTGGTTCCTGTATCAATATTTGAACATACATATTTTAGAGCTAAAAATAGTAAACTACTAAAATATTAATTTATAAATACCAAGATTTAGAATAAAATTGAGATTTTCAACTTAGCATACACTTATCATTACATTATATTACTTCTATATAACTCAAATTGTATTCATTTTCCCTACTACATTGAAGTATTCATCATTCCAGAGATGTGTGTGTATATATAGCCTCTATTGTAGTTCACAGTTCCCTAAAAAATAAAATTATGCCTTCAGACTTTAGCAAGGGTTTGTCCTATCTTATAGGACAAGGGCTAACAGCTTCAAAGTGAAAGAATGTAGGTTTACATTAGATATACACTGGCACAGGTTGCCCAGAGAAATTGTGGATGCCCCATTCCTGGATGTGTTCAAGGCCAGGTTGGATGGGGCTGATTAATCTGGTCTAATCTGGCTCTGCTTAATCTGGGTGTTTCATTCCCCTAGCATTGGGGTGAAACTGGATAATCTTAAACATCTCTTCCAAGCCAAACTGCTGTATGATTCTATGAACATATGTAAAACTTACTTAAAATCAGAATTAATCAAATAAATAAACTATTTTCTTTTTAAATCCACATACATAAAAGGGGAAGAGTTCCTAATATAATGAAATTAATATTTAATATTCTAAAATTTAGAAAAATAAGCAGTTAGAATTTACATTAGCATCTGAAAAATTTATCAATCCTTAAGCACAGTAATATAGAATATAAAATACAAGCATAGAATGTTTTAAGAAAGTTATGCAACATTCAATGCTGATGTTTCATGTTATTCCCCTAAATGGCCAATGTGTACTTTCCTTTTTGCTACAACACTTAACAAGCTGGGCATTTGCTATATCAGATAAAAAAACTTCAACAGTTTCCTATAAGTGACAAGAATATTGTTATGTGGTGTTTCAGAATGTTTTCCAGCAAAGTTTTAAGAAGTATTCATTTATGGCCAAACATAAAGAATTAACAAAACCTATACAATCTGCAAATGAAACAATTACTAGTAAAGATGATTCAGTATTAATGTAATTTCACTGAAAAAGCATTCTGGCTGAGGTCTGTAATTGCTTTTCTGGCCTGAAGATGCTAATAGAAATGAGTTTTATGGAGTTGCTGTGCTATCATGAAAATGCAGACCATGTCTCAGCAGTACCTTGTTTTTAGTACCTAGCTCTTGAACCATGAATTCAAAAAACTGAAATGGTTTTCATTCAGTAAGTGTTTAAAATGCAATATTTCTCATTTACCAGGTCTGGCAGCTCCATGATCTAGTCCATTTATTTTTGTGTGGTGGGGTATTTTTGTGGGAGTTTTGTTGTTTGGTTTCTTTGCTTGTTTGTTTTGGTGGATTGCTTGATTTTTAATAAAACAGGCTTAGAGTGCACAGAACCACAGGCAGGAAAAGAAGCCCATAAGCAATGGTCTGCTGCAGATGGGTATTTGCACAAGAAACTGCTTTTGCTACTCTTCCTCAAAAAGTACACACATTCTAGGCATCATTTACTAATAATTGGTTTCCACCATCAAGTTAGCCATGAGGTACATTCCAGACTACCATCATTCTATCTATTCACAAATACAGATACACAGCAATTCTTAACTTTTTTATTCTGGATTAAGAGGAAGTGAAGTTCCCCTTACTTCCAGAAATATCTTATCTGGTTAGGATTCGTCTCTCAACCCTTTAGCAAAAGGACACACACAAAGTAACTCCATCCCAAATCTAACAATATTTATACATTAAAACCTGTTGAAATTGGTAAAATATATTTCAGATGGTCTTAAATATTGCAGAATTTACCTAGTGTAATGTAGCTAATGTGTCATATTACCATATTACCGTCCATTGTCCATTTGTCTATTCATGATGTATAACTTTTGCAAAAAGGAAAAAAGACAGTATGGGGGATTTGGGTGGGGATTTTTTTGAAAGTAGGTAACCAAATAGCTTCTTTTACTGCAAAAGTAAATTTATTCTTTCTTTGGCTAGAGCTGAAGCTGTATTTCAAATCTGATAATATAGTAATGTCAACATAAACTGAGAAACAAAAGTATTTCTGAAAGAGTTACAAACTCAGTATGTTCTAATTATAAGAACGAATGAGTTACAAAAATAGAAATTGACTCTACACAAAAGTATGCCTTTTGTGAATACATTAAATATTTAACATTTTTTAAATAGAAAACTTTTATTCCTAGCCTTCAGCAATGCAGAATTAAGCAGTATATTGTATAACTTTAAAAATGAATTTTTGAAGAACTACAGTCCAGTAGTTCATTACCAAGCACTATTTTGTCTTGATGTTCAGGCTGTCTTCATCCTCAGGTTTCATAATATAAAGTGAAGGCAAACTTAAACTGAACTCCCTTGACAAAAAAATAAGTAAAAACTTAATAAAAATTGATTTTTATTACTCAATTACTTGCCTTGCTGCAAAGGAATTCAATGATCAAGGTGAGTTAATGTATTGTTGACATGATCTTCCTCCTGCACAGTTCACCAGCTTTTAAACTCAGAATTTGAGAATAAGGAAATTCCAACAATTAGTGAAATTCCTTCTTCATTTATGTTGCATATATATTCCATAATTTAGAGTTGTAGTGATCTATATAGTACATATAAATCTGTATAAGGGTTGTATTCAAAAATAGACACATTTCAATATATTTTATAGTATCAAGCACAAAACCAGAAATACACGAAATATATACATGCAAAATGATACTCTAGATTTAGTTTATTACCTACTGAGTCAACATCTACCTGATCTTGATAATACTCAGTGCTGAAAATAAACTGATAAAATAAAATTGACCTGAAACTGAAAATTAATCAGTTCTACATAATTAATTAACTTTGTTACTATACAACAAAAAAAAAAGACTTTTCTCAGATAAGTTATTTTGCCTTTAATTTACTCACAGCTGCAATAAACATTCAGGTAGGTACTTTCGTAGGAATGACTAACTTAAATGCAAAGTGATACAGAATTGTTTAAAAGTATATTCTTCTGTAGAATCATGGAAAAGTTTAATTTGATAATACATCCTTTCCATCAAGAAATATGGAAGAATATTACTCTAAAAAAAGCCAACACATATTTTTTAAACAAAGAAACTCAGAATTCCTGGGTTTTTTATGGTCAAACAAGCAGGCATATCTAGTTGATGCTCTACTTTGATTAATGTGAGACACTTGCTGATTATAGATCAGTGCTGTGAAGAAATGAACTAAGTAAAAATCCACAGCCACCTTCACTCTTTGACAGACAACATTCTACTCACATCTCCTCCTCTATCACAAGGCACAGGATGTAAATAAACATCTTGTTAGCATTTGAACACTAGCTACAAAATTATTCTTTACAGGACTACATTTCTTTAGAGTTTTCTGGAATAATCTTGGGAAACAAAGCTCACCAGAAATTGCAATCTGCAGTGGCAGCATGTTTCTTCACAAGTGAGGAACCAAATCTGGATTTGACAATCTTCTACCAAAAGATGGATTTGGTAAATTTGTTTGCACCCACTAGTTCCTTGTTATTGCTGAGCAGGGCTTGCACAGAGCCAAGGCATTTTCTGGTTTTCCTATGGCCATGCTGGTGAGGAAGGTGTGGGTGCATGGGAGGCTGGGAGGGAACACAGCCAGGGCAGGTGACACTAACTGGCCAAAGGGACATTCCAGACCACATGACAATATGCTCATGATCAGCATATACATTTATTTACTTAGAGGAAATAATTGTTTTTTGTTGTATTATTTATGTCCATAATAATTAAATACACAGTTTAAGTCTTAGTCTCAAAAAATAATGCATCATAGCCAGTTTTTAGAAAAAAATGGAAAATCATATAGTCAATATCCACCTACATAAAGAGTAACACAGCAGCTTTAATAAAAGCTGTAGGTTAGGCTACTGAATTTCTAGACAGTGTTTTGTGGGAAGCAAGTCTAAATCCCCAGATAACAGTGAAAGTGTAGAATTAAGTTAGTAGACAAAGTGCTTTTTCATTTGCTCTATTTTTTTTTTGTTGTTGGCAGAGTGATAAATCTCTATGCTGTAGTCAAATTTTACACCTCATATAAGGGTGATGATGTATATGAAAAATTTTTCACATCCATTCCTTGGTTTGCTGCATTAAAGAAGGTAATTGAAGAAAGGTGACTCAAATTAGCAAACTGATGAAGTGTACCAAGACTTCCTAAATACTACTATAAAAATAAAGTGAGTTAACTATGTGCTTCTGTTGTATAAATCCATTTAAATGATCCATTAAAAAAGATTTCTTAATTTACCTAGTTTCCAACTTCTCAGTACATACAGTCAATTATTCCACTAATTCTAAAACAGAAGCTTCATAGAACACCACTTTCAAGGATTCCACTACTTCCATGTTTGAAAAGAACAGCATTTTTGAAATCCATGAACTCATACACTATTATTGGGATTTATTGTTTCAATTATTGTTACTGCAGTACTTGGCAAATTTGTATTTTTTCTCCCTTTTACATTGTGAAAAATTAATTTCATAAAACCAATACAGAAAAGAGTTCTGGTGTGGCATATTATTTCTGCTACTGTTCTTCTACTTCAGATGAAGGATGTGGAAAAAATCTGGCTGCTGAATTTATTATTTACCAAGGCAACACAATCTTAACTATTTAGACTTCCTAATCAAGTTCATAAAAATTAAAAGCTTCTTTGATTAAATCTGACTTAGGTTGTTTTGGTTTTGAGGCTATGATCCAAAAAAGTAACTTAATATATTCATTTTCCATCTAGCTAGTACAATTCAGTTTGTTTAGGTTCCTGTACTGCAAAAATAGAGTAATTTTCCTGCAATTAAGAACAACTGTGTATCACATGTCCATGCAGATGTCAGATTCAGAGCAAAGTACACAAATACATCAGAAGTATGCATTCATGGTCATATCAATTCATGGTCATATCAATTCATGGTCATATCAATTTTCCTCTGCCAAATAACTGAGATATAACCCTCAATAAAAAATTCCTTGTGGAAAATTTCCAAAAACTCCACTGTATTATTCTTTATTTATTTGCTAAGGCAATTCCATTCTTAATAAAGAAAATAATTGTTCATTGTTACATGATGACTGACACTCATGTATAGTATGCAGTAGAGATTTGACTAATTGGAGTTTTGAATGTTTTGGATTTTGTTTGTGTGGGAAGACATTTCTCACTTGAAAAATAATTTTTATTACTGTTACAAAGCTAGTGTATGACATGGATTTTTCATTTTGTCTACTCTTTGTCAGGATAAAAAGCAACTTCTTTCTTTTTTTGACTAATCATGAGTAAAAAAGAAACAGGAAACCAAGTGAAACCTCAAAAAAACACTTTTAAGTCCCAAAAAGACACAAACCCAAAACACATGGAAATGAAGAAACAAACAAAAATTTTCTACACGCTACTGGGCTTACACACTTACCTGCAGTTACTATAAATGCAGTCCAGCAGGTTTTTACTGCTGGCTCAGCACTGGAATGCTGAGACCCACTGAACAGTGGGTGGCTTGGAGAAGCAGCTCTGCCTGACCAAGCTCGTGGGGAAAGGTACAGACATGGTTATGGGAAGGAGCAGGAACAATCACCCTCTGTGAGCTCTGAAAGGGAGGACAGCTCGTGAACCTCCTCTTTGGACATAAACTGAGAATGTGCAAAGGGAAAGAAAGTGTATTGTGTCTTCCAGAACAGTTTCATTGTGTATTCTTTTATTCTCTTTTCCTAAACAATGACAAGTCACCCAGTTATTCAACAACTCAAATTGGTCTTTTAAAGTTAATTTCAGAAATATGAACTTTAATCCTGTGCTTCCTTATAAAATTAGAAACAGAACAAAGAGGCAATATGCAACACATAGGATCCATGTTGAAGTTGTGTGAACATTTAAAAAGTTCTGGAATTTAAATAATTTTTTTTCAAACTTATGTTTTGACATACTTATTTGTCCTAATTCAAATGCTGTTATAGGTAACTTTATACTTCTGTTCAACTTAAAAGGCTGTGTAACAGGTACCCACATTGCCATATTCTATTCAGTATTTCCATGTTTAAGAGTTTCAATCATATTGTCAGACAACAGAAGAAAAAAATGTGTACCTACTCATCAAAAAAATACATAAATCACAAATTTTAATAATGAGAAAAATTTAAAGAAAACTGTAAACAGCTAAGAAAGATAAGTCATCAGGACAAATTTAATTATTACTTCTAAAACAAAAAGGACTCAGACTACATTTCCAATCATTAAACCATTTTTACTGTTTTTTCTCTTGCATTCATGCCAGAAAACCAAATGTTTCCTGTTTACAGAACTATCAATTTTGTCTCACAGCAATTAAATTCTGCCATTCTGCCAAAGAAAAGTGAATCTTCTGTGTGTCTCTTGAGATCACTTCTTTTCCCCACACTATCCTCTTACAATAGTGAAGATATTTTTTTTCAATAAATGCTGACCTACTTGCTCCATAAATTAATACTAGAAATCTTGTTTACTAGAGGATGTATCCAAGGATAACCTAAAGCAAGGTTTAATATCAGTCAGCTTATGAACAAAAAGTATTCATAAAAGATTCAAGTTATATTTTTCACTCCTGTAATTAGACAAGTTTATACAGGTCTGCTGCAATATGATAAAATTCTTTAGGACCTCCACACAGAAGAGCATACTGCATGAATATTTTGGTCCCAAAGTACAGACATCACAGTCATGCAACAGAATCAGGAAGAGGTCACATGAATATATCATCTTAGGCTTTCCTCTGCTTTAAGTGTCTATAAATAAATCTTCTGGTAAGCAGTATGTGTTAACATCTAAAACAAAGATGTGCTTAGACACCTCATATTGTAAATCACCACAAAACCCACAAAAAAATGAAGGCAACCAATACCCAGAGAAGAGCTCAGATCAGTGGTGGTCATGGAGAGATGGATTCTCAGGAGATTTAGCTTTACTTCCTTGCTATTGGTTGTTTCTAGTATCTTTTTATAAATTAAAAGCCTTTATTTCTTTGTAGTAACATACCAAGGCAAGGCCAGTCTGGGGCCTGTCTGGGGCCTGTCTGCCCCCCAGAAGCACACAAATTTCTCCCAGTAACCACAGCCTGTTCACTGCAAATGGATCCTTATGATGACAGCAGAGTTCTTTGATGGAAATTCACACAACACCCTCTGACAGTTCTCAGAAGATTTTAAAAATAGAGTTGGGGTTTCCGTTGTCAGTCTACTCCTTCAACAGTGGTTGGACAAAAGCCTAATCATAACTCTGGAACATATCTTATATCAAGCCATCAGCAAGGCAGAACAAGCAAATATACAGCAATAAAACACCAAAACCAATTTTAAAACAAAAACAAAAACAAAAAAAAAAAAAAAAAAAAAAAAAAGAAACACGCCCCCCAAACAAAACAAAAAATTCTTTGAATAAAAAATTGCTTCAGAAAGTCAAGTAGTATAACATTGGCCATTTTGCTGTTTTTTTTCAATCCAGTTCAAGGCAGTATAGTTGCCATTGAAGCATTTAGATAGTTTGCTGCCCTTTGTATCACAGTTTTCTCCACATGTCCCTTTATGCAGTTCTTTGTGGAAATGAGATAGCATGAGAGACTGACCACAAAGGGACATCCACACAAAATACCAAGATCAAGTGTAATATCCAAAATATTTAGCTATCATCTGTCATGAAAGCTGAGTACTAAATATCCTTTAAAAATCCCTTCTTTGATTTCAAATTGTAATGCATGAGAAAGAGAATAGAGCTGGGGTAAACTAGCTGTACAAACCATGTTGGTGCACCTCAGGAAAAAAAATATGTCCCCTCACAAAAGCACAGAATCACAGAATCCACAGGTTGAAAGAGACCTTCAAGATCATGGAGTCCAATCCATCCCTAATGCCTCAACTAGACTATGGCACCAAGGGCCACATCCAATCTTTTTAAAAACACATTCAGGGATGGAGACTCCATCACCTCCCCAGGCAGACCAGTACTTCTGTACCATTCACTCCTCCTGTAAAAAACTTTTTCCTAATATCCAACCTATATTTCCCTTGGCACAGCTTAAGGCTGTGTCCTCTGGTTCTGTCAATTGCTGCCTGGTGAAAAGACTGACCCCCACCTGACTACAAACACCTTTCAGGGAGCTGTAGACTGATGAGGTCACCCCTGAGTCTCCTTTTCTCCAGGCTGAACACCCCCAGCTCCCTCAGCCCTTCCTCACAGGGTTTGTGCTCCAGCCCCTCACCAGCCTTGTTGCCTCCTCTGGACATGCTCAAGCATCTCAATGTCCTTCCCAAACTGAGGGGCCAGAACTGGACACACCCAACAGGGTGTGGCCTCCCCAGTGCTGAGTACAGGGGAAGAATGAGCTCCCTGCTCCTGCTGGCCACACTGCTCCTGACACAGGCCAGGGGCCATTGGCCTTCTTGGCCACCTGGGCACACTGCTGGCTCATGTTCAGACAGCTGTCAACCCAAGTCCCTTCCTGCCTGGGCACTGTCCAGCCACACCATCCCCAGACTGTAACACTGCAAGGGGTTATTGTGGCTAAAATGCAGGACTTGGCACTTGGACTTGTTAAACTTCATCTTATCGGACTCTACCCATCCATCCAACCATTCCAGGTCTCTCTGCAGAGCCCTCCTCCCTTCCAACAGGTCGACACACACTTGCAGCTTAGTGTCATCTGCAAGTTTACTAAGGAAAGACTCAATACTCTCATCCATGTCATCAATGAAAATATTGAACAGGACTGGCCCCAGCACAGACCCCTGAGGGACACCACTGGTGACTGGCCACCAGCTGGATCCAGCACCATTCACCACCACCCTCTGGGCCTGACTGTCCAGCCAGTTCTTAACCCGGCAAAGAGTGCTCCTGTCCAAGCCATGGGCTGTCAGCTTTACCTATCAGGCAGAGCCCTGTCTTCAAGAAAGTGTTCTGGTTTCAGCAGGGGTAGGGTTAATCTTCTGCACAGTGGCTGGTACAGGAGGACTATGTTTTGGATTTGTGCTGAACAGAGAGTTAATAACATAGAGATGTTTTTGTTATTGCTGAGCTGGGCTTACACAAAGCTAAGACCTTTTCTGCTTTTTGTGCAACCACACTGGCAGGGAAGTTGGGGCTGCATGGGAGGCTGGGAGGTGGCACAGCCAGGGCAGGTGACCCCAGCTGACCAGAGGGACATTTCAGATTGTATGATATCATGCTCAGTACATAAAGTTGGGGGAAGAAGAAAGAATGGGGGACATCTGGAGTGATGGTGTTTGTCTTCCCATTCACCATCACAGATGATGGGGCCCTGCTCTCCTGGAGATGGCTGAACACCTGCCTGCCCATGGGAAACACTGAATTCATTCCTTGTTTTGCTTTGCTGGTGTGCACAGCTTCTGCTTTCCCTATTAAACTGTCTTTATCTCAAAACAGGGGTTTTCTGGCTTTTTCCCTTCCAGTTCTCTCCCTGACTCCAGTGGTGGGGAAGTGAGCAAGCGGCTGTGTGGGACTTGGCTGCTGGCTAGGGTTAAATAAGACAAGAAAGAAAGTGACATTAAGTATACACCTTAATTAATAGAATGGCAGATTGACTAAAAGCATCAAGATATATGCCATGTTGATCAAGGAAGTGGGATTATCAAAGAAAGATGTACCCTGCCTAAGTACATTATCACTCCTTACTGAATGAACAAGTTAGAATAGGTCACAAGAAGGGCCGTGAAAAGAGGTTTGGAGAGCTCTCTTGTCAAGGGAGGCTGAGAGAGAGGGTGGGAACAGCTGTCTCATCAAGAAGACTGAGAGAGCTGGAGTTGTTAAGCCTGGAGAAGAGAAAGCTTCAGGGAGATCTCAATGCAGCATTTCAGTACTTAAGGGAACTTACAAGAAAAATGAGGAGAGACTTTTTACCAGGACTTGTAAGGACAGGATAAGGGACAACAGTTTTAAAGTAAAGGAGTGTAGATTCAGATTGGAGTCTAGAAAGAACTATTTTAGAATGATGGTGATAAGACACCAGAACATGTTGTCCAGAAAAGCTGTGGATGTACCATCATTGGAGCAGGTCTCTGAGCAACCTGATCCACTGAAAAATGTCCCTGCCCATGGCAGGGGCTGGACTAGATGATCTTTAAAGTTCCCTTCTGACCCAAACCATTTCTATGATTCTATGAGTTGTGACGTCAGTACTGGCATGCTTTGCAACTCTTACATTCATAACCTCTGGTGAAGGTTATATAAACAAATGAAGAAATATATTAGATATATTAGGAAAAGAAGGTGTTATTGTTCATCTTAATGGAGCATCCTTTTGGAGGGAGAAATCAGTGTAAGATACATTATTGTGTACATACACAGTTGCATATATTTTGTTTGTTTTACCCATTTCTTTTACATCTGGTGCAAGTGAAGCAGGCTAACCAGACAGCAACAGAAAGATATAACATAGGACACCCATTATAACAAATTTACAACAAATTTCTTAACATTTCAGAAATTAACTGGTAACTGAAGTTCACAAATGTAAGAGATTTTGATGTAATAAACTCAACTTTTAGGGTTTAGCTTAAAAACTTTTACTGTTTGAAAGATTACCATGAATATTAATTATACAGTCAGTGTCTTGTCTCAATTACAGATTGACCAATTTAAAAAACTTGACACCTGACAGCAAGAAGGAATCCAAATAGAAGCTGTCAGCCTTTTGGAATCTTAGTGCATGACCACTACCAGATTAATAAAGATACCAACAGCAACAAACATTTAGATCATATCTATTTCAAAATAAGAATGAGTGTGCACTGTATTTAGAATATTCTTTAAGTCATGCATTCTGTATATGACTAGTCTCTCTGAATTATCAGCTATAAATATTTCATATATTTATTTAATACCATACTTTTTTAAAAATGTAAGATTTCCCTTTTGGACTAACAGTTCTTACTAGGAAATTTAAATACTGACTTTAAGGCAATTTTTTTTTACAGAACCCAATACCATTCAGGATTTTAAACAAGGTCTATATCAACTGTTGACAAAAGGAATACTTGGCGTACAGCTTTGAAAATTAGGGATGTACAATGAGACAAAAAATTATCCACCTTAAATTTTAGGAACTCAAAACAAATTGGAAAAGGTCCTAAAAAAAGATTAAACAAAGCAGAATTTGCTCAGTCACTATATGAAGTTGTAGGCTAGCTGCTTTCTACATGAAGGTAGAAGAAACTTTTACAGACACTTTTTAAAAATAAAATAGTATTCTCAGAGGAGATTTTACAATGTCACAGTGACCTGAATTTAAGTCTCCTCCTTGTAGGCAGCAGAAGCACAGATAAACAGATAACAGCATTTAAACACATACAGAGAGTTTGCAAGACCCAGGACTTTGTACCAGGTGTCAGAACCAGAGTGAGTCTGTGAATAGCCAATAAATACTTACTTATCCAGATTTTAGGAGGAAGGGAAAAAAAAAAAAAAAAAAAGTGAGAGCTGGAATGTTGCCCTATAAATAATTTCTTTGACAATGACCCAAAGATGATATGACGTCAGTTATGAGATGAGGTAGGTCTGAAGCAGAAATGAAAGGTACCACAGGGTCTAGAATTGTTAAATGCCTCTTTATTTTATATCTTGGGGAAGACAATGACAGGTTTTAAAGAGATTTTAATCAAGAAAGCAGAGGTTTAGATTAATTCTGAGGCTTTCTCCCCAAATCTTCTATAGACAAGACATAAATATGGCTGTGAACACATAGCTGATGAGCTGCCAGGCAAACATGGATTGCTAAGAATGGGAGAGCTATGAAACAGATTCAAATTTATATGTGTACATGGGGGATCACAAATTATACAGAGAAAGAATTCTAAAGGAAGTACAATATCTGTAGTTATTCTGTACTAGCAAACATACAGATACAAAAGTGTATTTTTGAGCATTCAGTCAAAATGCACATGTATTAAGGGGTGTAGAGGACACTGAAGAGCTTTTACATGCAGATAAACAATTCTTCCTCAAAATAATTAATTAAGCTTCTTTGATAATATCCTTATTGAAAGAATGTCAGAACAGTGTGCCATCACATATGTGCTGTATATTACCTAGAGAAAAGGAATTCTGGGCAGACTTTTTAAAATTTACTAGAAAATTGATACATTTCGTGGCAAATTCCAATCTGTGGACATATATATGTACACACGATCCAACATCAGCCACAATTACTTCCCCAATGCTGAACCACAGAATTAAAGAAACTTTCTATTTTATAGAGCTATAGTGCTTACAAATTATTTTAAATTATGCTTAATACGAGTATATAATGCCTTTGAAATCCAGCTGTATCTTCCATTTCTTGATCTGTACTTATTATGCTGATAGTGCACTATGTATATGCACACACCTGTTAGTTTGTTGTGGTTTTTTCTTCAATAAAATGTTTTAAAGAAGTCTGCTAAGATGAATTACATTCCCATTTCAACAAAAAGTTCTGAAAACCATAAATTACTGTCATGTATATTTGACCTTAACTATCCCTTACAATCCTGAATTATAACTTCTGATATTTTTGGAAATTCTTTTAAACATAAACTTCACTAATACTCAGTAATCATCCACATCTGTTACAGTTGAAAAGAGAAATTATGCAGGGAAAATTACAACAGAAATCTTTCAAACAGGATTTGAAAAACACAGCAGATACTTTAACAGCCTTCATACAAAATATATGGAAAAGAAAAAAACTGAATAAAGCGTAAGAGCTAGCACAGAAATAAAATGTAAAAATTTAAGTACACTCAATTGCCATCCATTCCATGTCAAGCATTCACACATATTTAAAAAGCTAGGCTATAGAAAGTGAAATACTCAAGGTTTAGATGAGAACTGGCAAGGAAAGGAAATTGAAAGAGCATAAATGAATCATATCAATCAACTATACCCTCCAAAATAAAATATTCAAACCATCAACAAGCAGCTGCATCGCAGTTTTCCCTGCACAGTGGTTTAAGCTATACACTTATTTCTGCTCCAGTAGGAGATACCTGTAAATCAACAAGTGGTAGAAATGTCCTAAAAATGTGGCAGATCAGTCATTATCCTCTAGCAAACTGAGTGGGAATATGTGAGTTTACTACATGTTCAGTCACTGATGTCATTACATTGGATCTATAATTGAGGGCAAGCACAATTACTGGAAATAGAATGATTTCTATAAAATTGGGTAAAAATATTTCTCAGTGTCTATTAATGGATGTTAAAAAGCATAATAAAGACATATTAGTCTGCTTTGTGTTTTTTCATAAATTAGATGGTGTCAAAGGAAAGTACACTTAATTTTGCAATTAAATTTATTTTTACAGAAAAGTGGTGTCATTGTATTCCCCACTGCTCCTGTCCCAGATAGATGTTAGCAGTGCTTGCTTACTTGAAAACGACTTCATAAGGTTCACTTAAGAATTCTGTAACACCTATTCTACCAAAAATCAGCCAACACATTCAGTAGCAAATTAGAGAGCCAAACCTTGATATGTTTTCAGCAGAGAAGTTCATAAAATTGAAATGTTTAATAATCAGTTACTTTGCACTTTACAAATTCACATCAAATTATATTCACCAGCCAGCCACATCACAAGAAGCAAAGGATACCCAGTTGTCTTGTCACCAGGGAGCAGGAGGGGAGCTAAGAGATGAGGGGAATGGAGCCAGGTCTCTGCCCAAGGCTAGAGGTGAATCCCCTCCCAGGCCATCTCACTTCCCAAGTGCCCTTATACAATAGGAATGAGGCTCTGGAAGTGAGGGTCAGGCATATGGCAACATGGGCTAAGGTTCAAAGGTTGGGGAATTGTCCAGGGTGAATTAGTCTACCTGACATACCATGACTGCCTCAGTCCTCAGTTATTGAAAAAAAGTCATCCATGACTTCCTTCTGAGAGAAACAAAGGGATCAATGTGCTGACCAGACCCAAACCATAGAGAAGTCTGCTGCCTCCTCAGGGTCCAGGTTAGAGGTGTAACCAAGAAACTCTCCAGTCTGGTACAGCCCTCTGATATTTATCCATTACTGGTTTTTCAGCTGGGCAGCAATGAAGTCCCAAGAAGCCTGAGGAATATCAAGAGGGACCTCACCACTTTGGAATAACTCATTGAGGGATCTGGAGCACAAGCAGAGTCCTCTATTCTGGCAGTTGCAGGAGAAGGTGGGAGTAGGAAAATCACACAGATGAATAACTGCTCTGAGCCTGGCGTTACCAGCAGGATTTTGTGGTTTTTCATCACAGATCAGTTTACAAAACACCAAGCCTGCTGACAACAGATGGGGCACACCTGTCCCAAAGCAGAAAAAAGATCTTCACATAGACTTTGGCAGGGCTCACTGGAAGAGCTTTAAATTAGATTTGCAGGGGGAAAGGCATAAAACCAGGCTTGCTAGAGATAAGCCTGGGGGTAGCACATCAGGGACTTTAGCACTTTCTACAACTACCTGAAAGGAGATTACAGCCTGGTGGGTGTCAGCATCTTCTCATAGATAACAAGGGACACATGAAAGGAAATGGTCTAAAGTTGTGACAGAGGTTTAGATTGGATCTTAGGAAAGTCTTCACTGTAAGGGTGGTCAGGCACTGGAATATGTTGCCCCAGGGAAGTGATGGAATTACCATCTCTGAGTTCAGTGTGGCGCCTGGGAACATGATTTAGTGGTGAACAGTGTGGTGCTAGGTTAGCAGTTGAACTCAGTGATCTTAGAGGTTTTTTCCAACTTCAAAAATTCTGTTTCTATCTTGAGTTGAAAGTGACCTTTAGAGACTGTCTAGTTCCACCCCTATGGCCAAAGTAGAGTCAGCATCAATGAGGTGATCAGAACCATATGCAGCTGGGTTTTAAATATGTCCTGAGACAGAGACTTCTGAGCCTTTCTGGTCTACCTGCTCTGGTGCTTGATTATCCCCAAAATAGGAAAATTTTTTTTTTTTCAGGACCAGGATTGAAGTTTGATAGTGAAACTCTCTAGACTTACAAGCATACAAAAATTTGCAGTTCCCTCAATTATCAGCCACGGCCCTCTGCCTGACACTTGGGCCTCTTACTGGCCAGCTCGAAGTTTGTTTTGCAAATTACACAATCATGGCCTTTGCACTCCAGGTTAAGGGGAACAATACATTCCAGTGTCACCCTTAGCTGTTGATGAAAGATAGTTCCCACTCCAGCTACTAAGACCCTCACTTCATTTCACCCAGACCCCTACAACTTGTACCTGGGACCAATGACCCATGGTCCTTCTGCAGCAGTTGAGGTGAAACTCTTGCTTGCTCTGGATGCTGGTACAGAAAATGTGTGTCCCTTCACCCAAAGTCTGATTCTGCCTCAAATTCACTCACCCTGGTTCACTCAGTAGCTGTCAATCCTTCTAACATCCATGGAACCCAGAGCCACTGATGAAGATGCTCTTACTTGCTCCAGTTTCTGGCACCACATACACAGTGGTGACTGCTTCATCTGAGGTCTGACTCTAGTTTCTGGCTCCTGGTTTGCTAGCATGACTCCTTACAGCACTCATGCACAGGGAAGATAGTGAGTATCAAATAAGAGGATAAACTGCTGTGATCAAGCATAGGGCTGCCAGACAAGCACACTGGCTGGGCACTGTTTATGCAAAACCAGCCCTTTCTATAGCTCCACAATCCCCTAGCATCACTTTACTCTTCCCCACTTCCCTTCCACTAAACAGTTCTTCCTCAGTATTGCAGAGTCTTACAGATTACCTTCAAATATCTTAAAAACCGTCATATTTGCTGCCTTATCAGTTACAAAGTCCAGATGGGTCCTCTCCAAATGCTGCCTGTGTGTTCTTAATGGGCCACCAATTAGCAGCTGAAGAGCCCTGGTCTTGCCATTGTCTCCATTTTCCCATGTCTACTATGTTTATATCTCTGTGTGGTTTTGTGTTTATCTAGCAAACCTCCCCACTTCATCCTTTCTTCTCCCCTTAGACCTTGTTTTGAGAATAAAAGGAAAAACATTCAGCAAAGATTTTAGTGCTGCTTGTGCAAGGAAATAATTGGGGAAAAGAACCTATAAAATGCTTGAACTTTGTAATTTCTAAAGCAGCAACAAGAAGTGCACTGCTTGCTGAGCACTTTATACAGCAGAAAAAGGTAAAGACTTCATAGTATGTTAGGCTGGCATATGTCCCAAGATGTATAAAACACTCGTGGGTTTTTTTAATGGTACATCACTATAAACACCTGGTTCAACTGATTGCCAATGCAAATACTGCACACAGATGCAAGCAAGGAAACAAGAAATTCTTATTTCTGAAATCCTGTTTCAAATGCAGGCACTCTTGCAGGGTAACAAATTTTCTTCCTCAAGTTTACAAGTTACTGTGTTCCTGAACTTTCAAAATTCGTGATCATACTGCCTGCTTCCATAAAACCTTAATTACCACTAAGAGCTAAATTAGATTTTCTTATCATGAATACTGAGGCCGATTTTATGCTTGCACATATGCTGAGTTGGATTCATCTCTCTCTTGACATATGAAGAAAGAGGAAATTACGAAGTTACAAAATCTATCACCACTTCAAACTGTCTTACAGGGAAGCTGTTATATTCCCACTGTGAGTTTCTGCTGCAGAAATTACTGCCTGACATCCATTATTTCAAAATGTTCATGTCTACAAAACTCATCTGGGGAAAGAAAATTACTAGAGATATGAATATTCAAGTATTCTGGTCCTCATTTCCGCCCCGCCCCAAATCTAGAACCACATTTTTCTTCACACAAAACTTGTAGCTTTCTGTTATTCTAAACCTGAAAAGTATAACCAGTAAAACCTCTCATTCTATTTTTATTACCACTGGGTAGATCAATGATACTTCAATACTTCAAACAGAAGTATCAGTGAGATAGGCAGAGATTTAGAGTGCATCTGCTAGACCTTCTCTTCATTACACAAATAAACCAGACAGACATTAAAAGAAAATATAGAAAGACAATTAAATATTCCTATTTTCATAGAATAATTTTAAGAGATCAGATTAAAAATTAATTCATTGACAAATCAGATGTCCAAAGTTACAGAATGGATGAGATTTTGCACAGCTGTGTCCAGACAAGACAAAAAACTAGGAAATAAATGACTAGAGCAATGGATGCAGGTCTTAAATAATAAAGACACAGTTATGAAATATTAGCATGGAGAAAAATATCTTCAAACTAATAAACCTGGCAGCACCTATGTAAAATCTGGTACTTCTTTCTTTTGTATTTATCCTGAATTAATATTCTGTCTCTGTACATCCATATTCTGCTACAATTTCTACCATTCCCACCCTAACCTAAACTTTACCACCACCAAATTTTTGCACTCATGGAGTTTTTTGAGTTTTTTAGATGTTTATTCAAGATTAAATAAACAATATAGACCAATTTATTTATTAATTTCAAATCCCACACTATCTCAAAATCAAATTAGCATGCTACTTCTTTTTCTTAGGTAGTAAGGCACAGAAATCTCAGTTCTTAAGTAAGCAGTTACTACTGATGACCTCTGAGACTGTCATCTTGGTAGATTTTGTCTAAAAATTACAAGTGGTTTGACCTGGAAGTCATGAGAAACTTTCAGAAAAGTATTACTCATTGAACAGTCATATTGGTCTTCTGAACATTCAGAAATTACATGAACAAACTGTTTACTGGACTTGATTTCATTCATTCAAGTGTCAAAAATTAAGGCTTGATGATACACACTATATGTATCACATATGAATATTAGGAAGCAAAGAGAGATTTTTACCTGAAAACTCTTGTTTAGGTCCACTAAACTTGAATTCCTTACAGAAAGTTCCTGAAATTCTGAGCCTGGATCTTAATTTCCTGCCTCTAGCCTATTTGTGGGGGAAAATGGGAACCATGATACTTTCTGCTCCTGTTATTTGGGGAATGGGTGGGAAATCTTACAGACAGAAAACACAATTTTGGGTAAAGTCCAGTTCACATAATGAAATCTGTAAACTGCTTCTTAATCTGAGGATGAAATTGGTTGAACATTTTATTTCAAATTATTTTGGGACCCAGGGGGCTCTGAATTGGTCTTGAAACAGATTCGGAACGTCACGTTAGTCAGTTATCATTGATATTTTATTCTAATATGAATACAAAGTATTCATTGTTGGCAGCCAAAATTAAAACACTGAATGTGTGCTAAAATGCAAAAAACTAAAGCAAAAATCACAAAAAACCCAAACCCCATGCACACTCCAAAATTACACAACAGCATATTCTGTCTACAGTCACAGAAGTTATTACTGTGGCATTAATCAGATAGAAAATATTTGATATGTCAGCAGCCCCATTACCCTTACATTGTCCTTCATTCTCTGTAGCCAATAATGCACTCAGCCCTACAAAATATTTTTCAACATCTGCAAGAAACTTTCATAGAGCCACAACAAAAGGATAGCATTGAACCTATTTGTCCTCATGTAAATTCTAATCAAATTTTACATGTATATCTGTAAGTATGGTGGTAAAAACTGTCTGTCTATTGGAGTTCTTTTAGAACATCTCTTTCTCCTCAGCCAAGGTTTTTAGGCAGAAATAGAGAACAGTAGGATAACTAGCACAGAAAAACTTCCACCCTTTCTTGACTGCTTAGATATGCAAAGATATGCTCTCTTTAAATGATAACACCAAGACAATTAAATGCACTAAGAAAATTACAGGAGTGCTTGGGGCAGTTCAGCCCTCACATGCACACCTTTCTTCAGGTTGCCTAAGAAAATATCCAAGGCAAGTACACAGTGCTTCAGTATGTTTTGACTGAGCATACAATAACACAGAGCATTTCCACTTTCCAGTTTTTTACTAAATGCTGGCTGTTCATGGCATCAGGTGGTACATTCCAAATGAGAAAAAGCTTCCAATGAAACTGAAAGTGGGTTACATAGTTTCTTTAGTCACCTTCAGCAGCATGACATCTATCAAGTGTGGTTGTTATGATAAAACCCTAAGGATAAGCCTGAGTTAATTGCTAGGAATAACATTTCCTTCACAGAGATAAGAGCCAAATAATTGAATCATAAGCACAGCAGACAAATATATAATAAATATATCAGGCTGAATGTTAAAATCACAAAACCCCTTATCAGAATACAGACACTTTTGACTAAATGAATTAAATATATTAGAAACATATTTCTACACTTTTGTTCAAAAGGATTGTGAAGATACTGATCATCCTTAATGATTACTTCTCTGTAGTGCTACAGAACTCAAAAAAGGGGACTTAAAGCTTTATCTGATAACCATTATTAAATACTATCCAAATATTGTTACTTTTAGAACCACATTTTACAGTGAGGCAGATTTCATATTTTATGGGCATCTATGGTTTACTAATGCAGTCAGATAATATATTATTTTTACCTATACTGTAAACAAATTACATACTCTTATAGTGCAGAAAAGGCAATTGATCTGCAAAGGTACCAATCATTATCCTTTTTTAAAATGTTCAGATGAGAATGCTGACATTATTTTAATTATAAGAAGAGAGAAAAAGCCATCTCAAGTAACATTTTTCCACATACAAATATTTCAGACCTCTTTGCAGGGCAATTGTTTCAGTCTTCTAAGAAGGTTACATGTTGAGGTTTGGGAAGAATTATATACTTGGAGAAAGGCAGGTATGAGAATAATGATGTTAACTGTCAAGTGTTTTATACTGTCATCAGAGTTAAAAAGGGCTCTCTGCCACATTCAAGTGTCTCACACTCTCTCCTACACCTTTAACAGAGCAGGTATCTTAGTTCAAACTAAAACTGGCTAGAATAATATGAAACTCACAACCTACTACACCCAAAGTTAGCAAAAGCCTCAATTCTACAATCTTGCTTCTGTATCTTCTGTATCTAATCTGTATTCATTAGTGCAGGGCTCAAAGACATCTGAAGCTCCTACATAACCATTTTCTTGTTGTATTCTGACTCATGTCCACTATAGGAAAATTTGCTTATGTGAACAATAACACTCCTGAAGGTTCCTTCTATTTCTAGATGAAGCTTTCTGCATCACTATTAACTTCAGTCATTTTTATCTCTTTCAGACGGTTGAATCACTAGTTGCAAAATTCACAGAATGTCAGCTTTAAGCCTATACAAATAATTTTTTTCTGGTCTTTATTTTAATGGGAATGCAAAAGGTATTTCTGAAGATTCACTGGAACGTACCTGACAGAATTCCTATACAGAATCAACAAATTCTTAGTGAATAAAATGTGTTTCTCACAGTTGTGCTTAGACATGAAGATCGTAAATGAGCAATTGCAAAAAGCTGAACCTATGTAGCCCAGATATCAGTTCCTCGTTTTCAATTTTGCACATCTCTCATGTTTATTCCTTGCATCATATCTCACCACAGTCTTTGTCAAATATTGATTTTCTTCACTCTTCATTTAGCACATCAATCTTATAACCACTTCTCTCTGTTTGTATATTCTATCTGCCTTCTCCATCCCACAATCAGTGTGTCTATTTCAGTTGAAAGGGAGTTCTGGCTTCTTCTTATATGTACAGGCATTCCAAATGTCCAGATACTGTTTTTAAGATATAAAATATCTTTCTTGATGCAGACAGATCTTGCATGAAAATTTCATACTCAGCTAAAAAAACCACAACTGTAAACAATTTTTTTTAAAAAAGAATACAAGGAAATAAATCAATCTAAACTCTAAATCAGTGTCAGTTTTGTGGTTTGATAGTTATCAAATATCCCAGACAGATCCAATGCAGCATATAAAAAAATGTGCAATATTTAATGCACAATAGAGCTATAAACACTTTTTTTAAGCATGACAAAACATTGGTCTGTTACTAAACTGAGTCTCTACTGAAAAAATAACTATGTCCTGTACCAGGTAGGTGCTAATAGGGCTCCAGCAATTCAATTAATCTGTTCCTTATTTGTAATCAAAATGTAAAATCCCTTTAGGTCTGCTCTTCAAGGTATGCCATCACATACATTCTGTGCAGAACTCACTTCACATCTGTTAAAGATACTTTTTTGATCACGGGTTGTCAGCATCAGCACAATGTAGAAATGTAGCAGGTTAGAGATTGTCTCCCACAGGTTGATATCTGCTTGTCTACAGGAGTCTGGGAGCATCTGTTTAAAAGGCAGACACCAACAGAAGACCTCCATGGCATACAAATATACCCAAGCCAAAACAGCCTGTGTCATGGTCACAAAGAACATCAGGAATGATGAATTTTACCAGTTCTCTGCCTCCTTCTCCAGCCCAAATGTCAAAAGGCACAAAATATTCCAGTTTTATCTACTTCTCTGCCACTACCTTTTTCTACCTTATTATGTAGCCCCTTAATGCTAAGCAGGGTCTTTGTTTCCTCCTCCTCAACTCTTTTATCTCCTATTTTGCATGGGAAACACAAATGGGTAAGTATGATGCATTTGCAAAAAAGCAGCTCCTTTTTCTTTTAATCTCAAAAGCTACATATCTATCCCCTTCATCAAGACAACTGGAACTTTCTACCCTCTTTCTTCTTCTTTACCAAGATCTTCAGACTGAGGATTCTGCCTCAATTCTGTGATTCTATTTTTTTTCTCATCTAAAGAGAATTGAAGAAATATGTGAAATCCCATCTCAATTTATCAGAAATAAAATAGAAGTGGAAAATCAGGTAACAGAACCTGACAGGCAGCAAAACAGAATGAGAAAAAAATTAAAAAAATTGTAAGTGGTTATTCAAGTAAACACATAGCACAAGCCATGGGTTCAATTAAATTTGAAGGGCTTATATCACCAAGCTGTTTCACTCCATGCATTTCCAGCACACAAATAATTGAGTCTAAGAAGTATTTCAGAAAAAAGTAAACACTCACAGTGCCTATACAAGAAGCCACATAGGTTGCTTTATTTTCTTAATATGTGAAATCTTAAGCCTGTAAAAGTTTTTATTTGTGAGACACTGCACATTAATTACAGAAGTAAGATAAGTACTATCCCCTCCTAATATCTTGTGTATCTAGTATAAAATTCTTCCAGAGTACCATGTGCAGTACTTTGCTAAATGAAATAACTACTGATGGATGAAAGAAAACTGTTGTAAGGGTAGTATCAAAGTTCTGCCTCAAAATAATCAGATCAACTTATAATCTGAATTAAAAATCCAAAATATAGTTTACTTTTTTCCTCAAATCCCGTTGGAGAGTGAAGAGTAGAGTTTGCATCCAGGGCTGAACAATAGGCAAGTATATGAAGCTTAACAAGGGCAAGTGCTGGATTCTGAGCTGGAGCAGGGCAACCTTGGTTATGTATGTAGGGTGGGGAATGAGAGGCTGGGAAGCAGTGCCACAGAAAGGACCTTGGGGTCCTGGTTGATGGCAGATTGAACATGAGTCAGCAGTGCCCTGGCAGCCAGGAGGGCCAAGTGTGTCCTGGGGTTCATCAGGCACAGCATCACAGCCAGGCAAGGGAGGGGATTGTCCTGCTCTGCTCTGAGCAGGGGCAGCCTCACCTCCAGTGCTGGGGGCAGTTCTGAGAGCCACAGTATGAAAAGATATCAAGTGCTAGAGAGCATCCAAGGAAGGACTGCAAAGATTGTGAAAGGTCTGGAGGGACAGCCATAGGAGGAGCAGCTGAGGTCACTTGGTCTGTTCAGTCTGGAGGAGACTGAGGGGACACCCCATTGCAGTAACAACTTCTTCATGAAGGGAGGTGGAGGGGCAGGCACTGTTCTCTTCCCTCTGGTGACCAGTGACAGGACCCAAGGGAATGGTCTGAAGTTGTGTCAGGGAGGGTTAGGTTGGATATTAGGGAAAGGTTCTCCCAGAGGGTGGTTGGGCACTGGAACAGGCTCCCCAGGGAAGTGGACACAGCACCAGCCTGGCAAAGCTCAAGAAATGTTTCATCAACATTCTCAGGCACATGGTGTGATTCTTGGACTGTCCTGTGCAGGGCCAGGAGTTGGACTTTGATGACCTTCATGGGTGCCTTCCAATCAGAATATTCTCTGATTCTCTAAATCTCTCATAAAGTATTAGTGTTTTCTACTTTTTATTAGTATGCTCATCTAAATATTAATTTAAATAATAATTGAGGGAGTTTGCTATACATAGTATTAAAATGCACTTTGAATTATACATAAGTGTACAAATAGCCTGCACTCATATAATAACAAACAATAAATAAAATAAATATTAAATCCAATTCTCAAAAAAGCAGAGTTGATTTGTAGATACCAAAAGTAATTTGGAATACATTTAAGAAGCTGTTATATTACAACTTCCTAGTTCTTAATATTTTTTTGACACCTGAGTTGAGACACTATGGTGTGTGATGACATGACATCAAACACCTTCATCATATGATGAAGGACAGGTTTTGCTGACTCATAGTGAAACCAGTCACAGGGTTGATGATTATCACATGGTGCAAAACTGAACCTTTTCCCTGCCTGTAGTGGAACTCTTGCTGCAGCATATAAGCATTTCTGGTTATACTGCAAGAATACCTGGTATATCAAAAAAAAATATACTGCTACATTATATCCATATAAAACCAATTTTATTAGCAACAGTTTCTATATGAGAAATCAGAACAAAGTTGAGAAAGCAGTTGTTTTCTGCATGAAGCTCCAAATTATATAGTAAGCTATATAGTAAAACAGGATTTTTTCCCCTGCAGAAAATAATTGTTATCATAAAATGTTTGACAAGGATTTGCAGCTTTTACTGAGTGAGTTAGAGAAGCTGTGTTTTATATAAAAAAAAAATTCAAAAATATTTACATAGTCACACAGGCAATAAATATTTCTCTAAGTTCTAGGAAGGTTGGACATGGATTTATATGTAAAATAAACATAAAAAAGTGGGGCTGTGAATGTTGGAAAATTATTAACTGATCTTATAATGCAAGCCTGATATAACTTGCTAACAGGGACTCCTTAACATCCCAATCCTGTCTCACAGTAGTTGGGACTTCAGATTTCTTTTCACATGACTGTTTTCTCACTGGTTTGAAATCAAGTATAAAAAAAGTGTTTGATGGTTCTAGTGCATGCTAGAGGAGTTGTAAGAGAAAATTTTCTGAATATAATAATTGGAGAATTATTTAATAACTCCAGACAAAACTAATTTTATATTAAAGGAATAACACTCTTCAATGACAAAAGACAAAATATTTAAGTAACTACAGAGTCATCTGCTATAGCTAGAACTATCATCTCATGGTGATTGAATGTCATTTATAGAAATAATTAACTCAAATTTCTAAAACAGCACTTATTTTTAAATGTATTGCATTAACTGGAAATCATTTAGGACATAATGAAAAGTTGGCATTTAGGTTTTTAAGCCTGAAGATACTTAAAATACCTTACCATCTCTTAAGTGAACCATTCTTCATGGAGACTACTACCATTAGTAAAAGTACAATCTACAATTCCTGTATTCTATATGTGTGAACATAATATGATTTTTAAGATGAACATTCAGAAAAAAGTCGTTCACATAAGCCTATTCTAAACCTCACATCTGGGAATTTATATTTCACAAACCTTAACATGTTCAGGGCAAACAGTCATTCATGACTTCAGCAGCCTTCATGGGACAGCCCTCTTGTGAACATTCATTTAAAAATAAAAGTATAAAACACTTTGTCCCAATATAGATTTCACTCTGCACTGGATAACATATACTGAGAACTTAAAATAAACCCCATCTCCTGAAATAAGTGCTTCCCCTAAGAGTGTTTATTAAACATTTCAGTCTTAGCACAACAGAATTGAACTGGCTGTTCTCAATAAGATAAAACAACTTGGCAATGGTAGAGGACTGTACTGCTTTGCATTTGAAGAGACTCGTGCCTCTCTTGTTCCTACAAGCTCCTGTTTTTCTTTGTCTCCCTTGCAGAGATCTCACAATACATCTTACTTAGATTTCTTTTATTTGCCTTAGAGCACAAATTCAGTGGCTTGATTGGCACTTCTCTGCTTTTTGTATCAAATGTACAAAACTTTATGTGTCTTCACAGTTTAAGTGCTAATCTCATATTTTAGTGCCAGTGCTTTAGTCTGAGTAAGTATATTACTTTATTCAATGTTTTTTATTACTAAATCTCTTTTCTGTATTGGAATTGGTCAAGCATGCTAATGTTCTCTTTTCTGCTTCCTATCTTCTAGGTAATATATTTCAGACATCAGCCTTCTCTTGGATTTCACATTTTGAATTGAATGGATTTCACAGTTTTGAAAAAAAAATACAGACAAATAAATAAACTGATAGCGAATATTCAAGACAGTGAATTTAATAAACAAGATAATGATAGTATTTGCATTATATTACATTTTACCATATAAAATTTGATTAATGTCACAAGAGCTATTTACCAGAAGTGAAAGACTGAATTTTTGAATTAAGACCGTCTGTAGTCTGAGATTCACACACACCAAACATAATCAAATATTGGTCTGAGATTATAATTCTTTGATGTAATTACAAATAAAAATAAAACCCAAACACCATCACCACAGCCAACAAAAAATAAACCTGCAGACACAATATGTATGGATAAGTGAACTGAATTTTCTGATCTAAATTAGGAAATTGGTGAATTGGAGACAGGAAGTGATATGAAATGCAAATCTATTGTGGATTATGTGCTATCTCAGATAGGAGAAATGGAAATGTAGCTAAATTGAATATAAACTTTCTTCTTCAATAATTTAAAAAAAAGATCAAAACTCTCTTCCTTAGGCAGAATCTCTTAAAAATGTTTTGGGTTTTTTAAAGGCAATTCCAAAATTAATACTCAGAAGACTTCATATTGTACTTTTCTTTCCTCCTTTTCCTTGAGGTTCTAATAACCTCAATTTTAAATAAAATTCTTTGCTCAGCAAACTTAAAAAATACTGCAATAAATCACATGCTCAATTATCATTAATTCTATATACCAGTGTAAGAGATATAAAATCTGGATATACAAAGAAGTCAACTTGCTAGTACCACAAAAAAAGGAGATAGTAAAGCTGCTAGTCCAAATTTCCTCCCTATATGTGTGAAAACATTTACAAAAGATATTTTGTCCCACTTAAGAGTAGAAGTTATCTGTTTTCACACACATTAAGACATTAATTTTTCACACTGTTAAAAGCCTGGATAAAGATTAATCACAGTGGCAGAGAAGCAATTTCTGATTATGTTCATTTTTTAGGCAATTTCTGATTGTGTTCATTTTTTAGGCAATGAGATCTGCTCACAGAAATATTATACAAAAATATAAAGCAGATTAAAAATTTAAATTCAAATATGTATATCATCATTTCAGAAAGGAAAGCATAATTTGAATATTTAGCACAAAAATATTTTAGTTAATTTAACAAAGCATGATCCTGAAAAAAACAGAAACATGGCTTGATTCTGTGAAATTAACCTGCACTTTTTTGGACATTGATGACAGTATAATATATATTGTATTTACATTTCAAGTGTTATATACATGTGTATATATCCCTGGTCCCGAAACTGCAACCACAACTTCCCTCAAATGTGGTATTTCTGACAAACAGAAAAGTGCAGACTCCTGTTCTGCCCATCAGTTTGTGCAGCTTGTCTTTGCAATCAATTTCAGTTCACTAGCAAGTGTTGGTGCCACAGTTCTAGGGGGCATTGAATCCTATGTTTTCCTAACTTAGAGTTTCAATTAGGAGGGCAATTCATGCTCTCTGAATATTTTCTAAGCAACACGAGGCAAAGACAACCAATAATTCAAATAAATAAAATTTTGTGTGTTTAGTTAGACCCTGGTAAACGGAAGTAGGACATATTTTAAAGATGTGGTATCCAGAGTACTACGTCATACCATTAAATACTGGTGATGCAAGCAAACAACAAAACAATTTCAGCTATAATAAAATGTGTGCAGTTTTCAAGCTGTGCCAATTTTTTATATATGTGTCTTTGACTAACAAGAAAAAAATAATTCTGAAAACAAATAGAATAAAAAAATGTGCCATCTATTGTGACTCCTATCAGAATAGCAGCATACAGTGTATTTCACACAGAAGGATTTGAAGGTCTCAGGCAGGTTGCCAGGATTTCAGTATGGCTTCATTATAATGACTAAGTAATAATACAGTGAAAGTCAAATGGAAGTGTAGCCAGAAGGACCAATATGAGATTAATTTAATGTCCTCTTAGACTGCCAACCCTTGATTTCTGCTGAAGAAAGAACGGATATATAGAAAGAAAAACAATAAAAACTACATTCAGTATGCACCAGACATCAGACTTCAGCATGAGACAGAACTATCTCTCCTTGGTTATACACAGACAGCTGACTGCAAATAAGTGAAATCCACAAAAATATATATAATTAGCTTTTGGGTCAAATTCTTTCAGAAGCAGTCAAATCAGTGGTTTAAAATGTCACCGTGGTTTAAAACAAACACCATCACTCTGAGGAAAGCAGTAAGTATTTACAAACTTCCCCCTCCTTGTACACTCCACGAATTACCATACAAATCTAAGTCAGTTATCTTAAAACTGTTCTGGAAACTTCCTCACAGTCTTCAAATGTACTTTGTGTCTCTTGAACTAGGGAGGAGAGCAGAACTGCCTGAAAAACTCTTGTACATTTATTAGAAAACATACATTCTCAAGTGTATGTTTCTGAATGTGAGACTTTTACTTCAATATGAATCATAAGAACTTGTCACCTTTTCTCTTCAAAATTTATCATATAATAAGAAAAAGAATGGGCACTCCTATGTAACTTACAGAGCATGTCTGTCACAGCACTGCTTCTGTTCTAAAGGTTCCAATTATTTCATCATCAATTCATGCATGAATATTTTCACACTCATAATACTTTGTTTCCCACGTCCTGAACTTCAAACTTGGCAATGGTACTGTTCCTGAATACTGTGAGACTACAGTCTGACTCATCATCTTAGTATTACTTTGTCCTAACCCTGTATTTCTCTTCTTATTCATGAGGAAAACATGAAGAATTATTCTGAAGTGATGTCATCCTACACCAGAGGATCAGTTTCATCCACACTTTAGAAAACCTTGCTTGGGGGAGATTAGGAAGAAAAGGAAGACAGTTAAAAGGAGATTGAAGTAAATTTAACATTAAATAAGATGATTTCTCTACAGTGACAAGATTCCTAAAGAGTTAAACTGGATATGGTTACCATGGAGCTAAGACTCCCACAGAAAAAAATTACAGCATTTAGAAACATTTGTTGGAAGCACACAGGCAGACAAATAAATGACACTGCATCACTTTCAGGCTTAATTAGGTCACTTAAATTCTACCTGCAAGTGGAAGCTCAAGGGAGGGATTTTTATAGGCTTTTACTGACTATTTCAGCTATAGCCTTTCTAGTTCAGAAATCTTCAACTGAGAGCTGCAGTTAAGTTTCTTGGGCAATGGAAGACTTCACCATATTTATGCACTTTCTTATTATCAACAGTGGTTCCAAGTGAAATGAGGGGCTTGGATATAAAAAAAATTCCAACAACCAAACAGTAAAAAATACGAAACGGGATGAATTCAATATTTCCTCTTTGCAGAAACTGCATTTCTACTCTTGAATTTGATTATGTAAAAGGCATCCCATGTCTGAGAGGATTACTCCTATAAAAATTACCTCTCAGTATCTGGGCATCACACTGACTTTTGTGAATATGTTTATATTTTGTCTCAGACCTTATTAATGCATACTCCAAGAAAAGAGGACTTTCCAGCTCTAAAGCCATGGTAATAAGGACATAGTCAAGATTTTCAGGAATTTTTAAAATAAACTATTCTATTATCTGTTGAAGTACAGCAGTTAGTTCTAGTTCTACTCTAATGAACACTGATTGAATGTTCTAGCTTGGATACAACTTTTCACCATGGGTTTCCTGAGCACAAGTCAATTAACATTAGGGCTACCACACTTCATTCTTCATAAATTCAACTATCAGGAATGACATTCCTACTCCATTCTCCCAGTGAAAAGAAATCTAGCTATGACTGTAAGCCTGGCTTAGAGAGCTTACAGACAAATACAGCACTATTCCTGACTTTTTCCCTCTGACTCAGCACTAAGGACTCTTTCTCTGGCTGATTCTGTCTCAGAGGGCACAATTCTGATTAAGTCCTGTGCCTTATAAAATATTAAGCTGGGTGAGTAAATACTGTCAGAAGAACTAAGTCATTCAGTGGTAACACATAATCTGTTAACAAACTGCTTGGAGAAGAGTGGCTGGAAAGTTGCCTGTGGAAAAGGACCTGGGGGAGTTGGTCAGCAGCTGTCTGAACATGATCTGACAGTGTGCTCAGAGAGCCAAGACAGTCAATGGCATCCTGACTTGTATCAGAAATAGTGTGGCCAGCAGGATCATCCCCCTGTACTTGGCACTGGTGAGGCTGCACCTTGAATACTGTGCTCACTTTTGAGCCTCTCACTAAAAGAAAATACTGAGGTGCTGGAGCATGTCCAGAGAAGGGCAAAAAGGTGGTGAAAGGACTAGAGATGTTGATGAGGAAGCTGGGGTTATTTAGCCTGGAGAAAAGGAGTTTCAGGGGAGAATTTATTATACTCTGCCACTCTTGGAAGCAGGCTGGGGAGGGAATCAGTCTCTTCTCCCAAGCAGCAAGCAATAGGGGAAGAGAAAGTGGCCTCAAAATGCACCAATACAGTTTAGACTGTTTAGGAAACATTACTTCACTGAAATGTTTGCCAAGCACTGAAAAATGCTGCCCACTGAAGTGATTGTGACCACACCTGGATATATTTTAATGGTTCATAGATGGAACATGGTTTAGTGATGAATACAGCTTTTCTAGCTTTCTTAGCTCTGGTCTTTTCCAACCTTGGTGATTCTATGGTTCTTTCCTAGGGTGCTATAAGGAGACAGCATATTTCTGGAACTACGTCTTTCTGAATGAAAATTAAGTTTCCTTCAAAACTCAAATGTGATACTGCAGGGAAAAAAACACTTTTAAGAGCATGAAAAGCAGTATTACAGTCCTCTGTGACTGGTGGCAATGTAAATAAAGACTCATGACAACCCGAGCACCTGACATTTCCCTAGTTTCTCTTAGACAGAGAGATTGCACTGACAGGAGACCAGACTCAGCATGAATCTAGGAAAAGTGTCCTTACCTACCAGAATCTTGCCAAAAATACCTTGGCAGGTCAGGGCCTGTTTCCAATAGGCAGTACAGCTAATATCCTGGGGAATTTGTTTAGCTGTATGCATGTAGGCTGTATACCTCCACTTTGTCTCAAGGTTAGAGAATTAACTGTGACTATTTTGTTTACTAACATAGTCAGAGATTTTGCAGCCTTTAGAAGAAGCTTAGATACATAGCCTGATTTATTTTTTTTAGGTTTGTGTCTAGATTGAATTTATATTCTTTAATATATGGCCTTGCCATGAAAGGTGAGCAAATCCAAAAAATTTACTATGAATTTACTATGTCATTGTCCATGAAGTGGTTGTCACCAATGTTTATAGGAGAGCAAGACAACAGGAATATAAAAAAGGGATAACAAAATTTTAAGGAAACAAAACATCTAGTCACATGAAAGTAAGCTAAACAAACTCAGTTTACTTATTCCAGATAAGACAAACTGGAGAGGGAATAGAATTTTTCTTTATAAATATATAAATAAATTACTGTTGGGACACGTGAAAAAAAATCTTTAAATACATGAAAATATTCAAGCTGAAAAAATTACTACTAGAATTACTCAAGATTTCTCTGCTTTTGGGTTGGTGGGTTTCTTGTTCCAGTGATCACAATCTCTCCCTGACAGGAGACCTTTGAGGCAGCTGGAGCCAATTTCAGCACAGTTGCTGAGTTGGGTTTATTGGTTTCTTGCTTATCTTGGGAGCTCTGCCAGGTGGTCTATAAATTCTGCATTCTTTGTGTCCACTTTCAGTGGGCATCCTGCTTCCCAAGCCTTGTTAACCTCTCCTAGGTCTGAGATTGCTGAGGCATGTCCAGCTCTGTACCTTAACAAGGCAATTCTACCAAGAAATAATTTGTGTTTCTAACTCATGGACATCACTTGGAGCTTGCTTGTTAGCTGCTCTCTGTTTCATGGATTAAATCTCCCTGCTTGTTGATTAGGCTTGAAAGCCTAATATAAAGATCAAACATCAAAGAACATTCTTTCCTAAAAAGATCTTAAGGGGATATCCCACATTTTGCAACACTTATTTTAGACGCCATCCCTTCAATCAAGCAAATTCCATTTCTCTTAAGTTTGTGGTATTAATTACAAATGCCCATCTACAAAACATTCAGGTTAGGGGTTGGTTTTAGATTTTGGTTGGGGAATCATCCATCATCTTCCACAGATGTTAATTCCCTACAGAGGTAGCCCACTAGAATTTCCTGATTTATTTGTGTGTTTCTTTGCTTTTGTTGTTTCACCTATTTCAATTAATTTTTATTTAACACCTTCATTTTGCAGTGCAATATTTAAAATGTGTGATGACTCCTGTACATACTGACCATTCCTTGTGCACTCATCTGCAGCCTGTCCATCCACACACCCACTTTGTGTCAGAGAATGCACTGTTTTCCTGCATTTGTACACAAGTCGATCCTAGCCTTTATCTGGGTGCAACAGAATAAAAATGAAAACTAGTCAAATCTAAAAAAAAAAAAAAAGCAAGACAGATTTTCTTGCCCAGATAATCTATACAGTCATATCATAGGTACTGTTTTTATTCCTTAGCTTAACACCACAGTTTAAATGACAGTTGCAAACATTAAGGGAGTCCTTCAAAGCACATTAATTAGGCAAAAACATAGGTTTTAATAATGGCTCACTTGGGATGGTTTAAGAGAATTCTTTTGAATTTGGCCATCATTAGATAACTGGACTGAAATTACTACTTCTCATTATAACATAAGGAGTGGTTGTTCTACTTCTTTAATGCTGAGTCAAACCGTAATATAAAAGGCACAGAAATTAAATATCCAATTGGGTTGGATATTTAGGTGCAATAGGTCTCCCTCACATTTAGAACATTTACCTTCCAATAACTATTTAGCAGCAGTATATCTCACCACATATAACTACCAAGGAGTGACTCTTACACATAGCTGTAACATTTTATCAGGTTCTACATATGAACATTACACTAACTTGCAAATAGCTGAAGACAAGACCTGCAGCCAATGATTCAAGCACAGCTTGAATAGTCACAAGAGCCATACAAACAATGTATGTACTAGACAGAAAACATCCAGAGTGAGTATGCATACAGAATACTGTAACAGGAGAAGAAATACTTGGGAAGAAGCAGGTGTTGCCATTGCTTCAGACCTCTATTTTAGGACAGAAGCACATCGCCCAACATTGTTTAAGACAGCATTTCTGCAAACATTGTAACTCTTCACCTTGCACCCCAAATGCTTACAAATCAATGCACAATTATCCTATAATCAAACCACCAACCCTAAAAAAACCCAAACAATGGTCTGTGTACCAAGAATCCAGACTATGTAAACCTCTGCTTGAACAAAAGGAGGTATGAGTTATTTTTGGGATGCCATCTCAATCAAAGAAAACTGCACTTGCATAGTGACATGGTCAGATGGGACCTAAGTCAGCACTGCTAAAGGCTCACTACTTTTGCTGTGTTTATACAATATTACAGGGTCACAGAATTAACTAGGTTGAGATCATCGAGTCCAACCTATGACCAAACAACACCTTGTCAACTAGACCATGGCACTTAGTGCCACACCCAGGGTTTCCTTAAACACCTCCAGGGATGGTGACTCCACCACAGCCATTCCCAAGCCTAAACACTCTTTCTGTGAAGAACTTCTTCCTAATGTCCTCTTCCTAGTTTCCAGAAAATAATAACTGTGTCTTTGCCTCTGTCCTCTGCAGCTGCATTTCAGAGGAATAGCTCTATGACTTCTCTTGTAAAAACTGCAAGCAGTTTGTTGCTGTTGCTGTGAAAACACCTGGCTTAAGAAATGACAGAAAGAGAAAATAAAGCACAGAGAAGCTGGTATCTGGTTCTGGTGTTCTGATATAGCTGCATTCCACAGCTAGCTGATAGGATGTTTCCCTACAGCAGTAGTGTTGGAGATTTAAGGGATGCACAGAAATTGAGACTGGATGTCATTAACTGATGTTGCCTGGAAGTAACTGAGGTCAGGATAATCTTCCATCAACTCCCATGTTATCATTGGCTCTCTGTCTAGTTTGTTTTAGAAAAACAAACAAAAGAGACACAGATGTTAAAAGATAAAAGTAGTAATGTAGTCAGGATACAGTTAAATTGAATACATGATAGAACGATTTAACAATGGGATTAATTTTCTAGATAGCACTAGAAATATTCTACAGATGTCATGGACTATTTGTAGCAGAATACAACTCTTCTTCAGCTTTTTTTTCCTTGCAGATTTCTCCTCCCCCTCCTCCTCAATTTTTTATGTTGTAGTGAGCACATTTCACCCTTTAGAATGCTGTGATTTATGATTCTAAATGGTCTTCGTATTGGCAAAGGTAAGAAAGGTCATATTACCACTCTAATTGGCAAGTTAAGCTTCATAAACAGGCCCTAATTTCGTCAGTGATGTTATTTAAGCCTAAGGTCAACCTTGAGAGAAGCTGGAAGATCCCTGGCAGAAAAAAAAATGCATCTTTCTAACAAAAATAAACTTCTCTCATGAAATTGAATTTACATGCTCTGAATGAATCTAGAGTCTCCCACAAACCACCAAGCTCCAAATAAATCACAGAAAGTGTGTGCTTCCTTCTTCTCTTTGTACTTCTCTCAAAGTTGGTGTTTTTCAATAGCAAGACATCAGTGGATGCATCATTACAGCTTATTGCTTGTGACAAGCAAATATCAACTATGACAAGAAATAGCAACTATACTCTGGCTAGCAGTAAAAGGGCATTAACATGAGCTTCTGTAACTTATCTGCTGTTAGGCTAGCTAGGCCATTCACAGTGAGTCATCAAATTGTGGTGTTTCAGAGTAGTTCAGAGTTATCAAAGTAGTTAATAAAATAAAGAAAAAATGCAAAGACTTCAATGAAGTCATTAACTTTCCACAGACAAATAAGAAAATAAGATCTTATAAATCCCTATTAGCATTTTGTCCTGTAATGGTCAATATGAATCCAACAAAGAATCTTTTATTCCATGAATGTTCTTCACAAAAATGTTACCTTGCAACTACAAATGCAAGCATAATATATATGATCAGACTGAGGTATTCCAAATTCTAACTCTACTTTTCTCAGCTTTGGCCACATAAAAACTATAATGTCTATTGATTTTGATCTCTTGGAAAGTGCCACAGAAATGGTTATGCACTTGAGAAGACAGGCTGGTAACTCGGAGTTCAACATTCCACTGACAGGTGGGGGGTTAATTTTTAAAAAATCTAAATGTTAACTAACTGTATCAATATGTATACATATATATCAATATGTATCAGCTTCCAAATTACACAAACTACTGACATTAAGTACCTTTAATATGTATCAGGTGTATGGTCTCCTGAGAGTTTTCCATACACAGAAAAGTTGTGGCAGTGAAGTCAATGAACATCAGATGAAGACTTGAGAAATGAGAGTCATTTTGCCTTGAGCATTCTAGTGAATCATCTGTGACATTAGCACTAGTATATATCCTGAGCTTGATGATCCTTGTATTCCCATTTGTATGGGGTACTGCTGATGTAGTTTGAAAGCATGTTAAACTTCCAGTGCTGTAAATTAATTTTGCATCTTCTGTCAAAAAGGTGATTCAATTTGCAAGATGAAATTCTACTTTTTGTACAAGTAATTTTAAAAGATTTTTATTTAAGTTGCAATTCTTCTGTATTACTTAGTTATTGAAGAGATTTCAAATTTTTGCAATTGTGTCAAGGGAAGTTGGTCTTCTGGCACAAGGTATTAGAGAACATGGCTAAGTGCTGAAGTAGCTGAAATACTCAAGACTGACAGAGATGTTTGCTGTAGACTAAAAACAGCTCATGTGTGTGCTGACTACTCAGCTCACTGAGGAACTAGCACTTGCTTATTTGGATAAAAGCCCAGCAGAAGAAACAAACTTGATTACTACTGAATCTTCCACCTTATGTTGCTGGTATCTCTACTGTTACTTCTGCCGACCGTAGCTGACACTCCTCCCCATGGAGGTGATGTGCCAGAAGAGGGAACTGGAAAAGTGTGGTTACAGACTGGTCATCAGCTCCTGTTTACAGCTGAACCCTGTCTGTGGGGATTGAGACTTGACTGACAGCAGGTGTGCAATGACTGGCAATCAACAGCTCTGTGTGCCTCATACCCAGACACTACCAAAAGCAGATCGAGCAGATCCAATTTCCCTATAGGCTTTTGTAATTCCAGTGCATATCCCGATATTGAGCTACTTTAGATGCACCCTGAGGTATCATATATTTGCCATTTGCACTTCAGAACATCACTGTAATTTCAGAAAGCATTTCCAAAAGTTACCCAAGCACATCAAGTGTTTAGGTAGAAAATATCTGCTGACTTTATAACATAAATTCTATTAAAGTATTATCTGCTATACAATTTTAGAGCTTCCAGCACCAAAACCACTATATCCTACTAAGTTATAGACAGAAGAAATAGTCTGGTGATGTTGACATGACATTAAAGACAGAATAGAAAAGTTTTAGATTTAAATATGGAGAAAATAAACAAGAATTCTCATTGAGGAATACATGAATACTTCACGTTTTCTTTCTGAATCTTTATAAATACTTTATAAATACTTTAAAGTGTATTTACATTACCAATTCTTTTTTCAATTGAGATGATAATTTTACTGCCTATAGACATCTGTGCTTATTATATAGCTGCACTATTATAATGTGTCATTTGGGAAAATGTATATTTTGTGTATGAAGTCAAAAGACATAGAACATTTAGCTAATGTCCTCTTATTGAATTCAATATCTTCAAACTCACTGCATGCCATTTTATTTTTCATCTCCTCCATGCCTGCAACTCTGTTTTAAATTTTTGGAATGTGTAGCTAATGCACCTGGCAGCATTTGGCTGTGTGGTCACAGCACTGCCATGGGAACTGAGAAGAGGCAATATTCACTGCTGGATTTCAGTATGAATCATACCCAGCTAGTACAGCATGGGACTAGAGATCAGAAAACCCACTTGCTGTGTTTTATAAAAATGCATAACATCACTAACAAATTCAGTATTTATTAATTCCCATTTAGACACCAAAAAGCAGAGCATGAGCAGAAAACAAATCCCTACAACAATCACCAGTGTGGCTAGGAGGAAATATCTGCTTGGGTATTAATTTAGGATTATTGCATGGTCACAAAACCTATCAAAAGATTTTTCACTCACTAACATTCTAAGGCAAGATTGAAGACTTTTTCTTGACTGTAACAAACTTGATTTCTGGAGAACTGCATCAAATCAACATCAAATACCCCCAGAAATATAACGGGGGGGTGGGGGAGAATCAAACAAAAAACTAGTTGTACTTTAGTTGTACTAGTGATAGCCTGAAGTTTAAGCAGCGAAAAACAAGTCTATTTGAAAGACTTTTCAAAGAGAGGAAGAAACATGGTGTAGTTTTTGATTTGTTTGTCACATAATTTTTGTTGTGCTACTTAAAAGCCTTATGAGTATGGACTGCTACACAACTGTAAACTGCAGCAATAGGATCAGAAGGGGGAGATTTAATGCACAGAGATAAATAGTTAAACAGACACAGAAGTATTTAACTCGAAAATAACTGGACTCCTAACAAACACCAGCTCTCAGAAGCAATTAAAATTTTATATAACATTATTCTTTATTTTTACCCATTTTTGAAGGGAATTGTCTGACTAATGAATTGCTTTGTCATGAATTGCAGCACATTTCAGTGACAATAGACAAAATGTTCTAATTAATTTGAAAACAATACAGTGGAATACACACAGCTGTTCAAAAAGCACACAGAATTTGTGCCAGTTCCCTTAAAAAGGGCATCAGGAAGATTCCACTGATTTGATCTCAAGACATTTCTTATTATTTCTATAATTTTCCATAAATTCATGCACAACCCAGTGCAATTAGTTTCCACATTTTCCCAGTTTTTAATTAAGCACTGCTAAAGACTTCTCCCTAGAAATATTTTCCATTATTATTTGGTATTCAGACATTTGTCCAATAGATTTGTTTACAAGTATTGGTCTGGTGGGTATTTTATAGGAGATATCTGTATTTTACTGAATCAAGTCACAGAGATCTGTGCTCCAGAATATCAGCACGCACTTAGTAGCATAACTATTGGATATAAAGTTGGACTATTAAAGAAAAAGTATTTTCATATCTCCACTTCATATACTCTTATGTCACTTGAGATACACCACTAGGAGCACAGATTTGATGAAACAACATGTTTTAGAAGCATCTAAAGAATAACTAGTTTTATGCCACACTAATCTCTGATAAACTGAAATTATTTAGTACAGTTTTTAAAACAGTTTTTATGAAGTATGATATAATCACTTTTTATATTTATATTTGGCAATAGTGTAAATGATTGGGGGAAAAAAAGAAAATATAATTCACACTATACTTGACAGTTCATATCATAAAACTGAGATTACTTCCCATCTCATTTGTTAAATCTGAACAGCAGAAGATCTCATTTTCAAGAAGTATAGATAGAAATTTGTATCCACAATTAATAATATGTATGGGCTACTCAATTGTCTTGATTCTGAGCACTAACTCAATGCACAAATGATCCTAAAAATATCTGTACTCTCATTGTGTAAATTTACATACATGGACTAGATATTGAAAAAAAAAATCCAAATATTCTTTTCTGGGTCTTTGTAACAACAATGTTTTGCTATTTAAGCATATCAGACAACCACATTCAGTCTGTGGAAGAAAACGGTTTCCCATTCCTATGTGTAAATTTTTAGATAGTGATTGGAGAGGTTTATCACAACACTTAAAGTCTTTGATATAAGCTGTTAAAAGAGCAAAAGTTAAAGAAGAATCAATTGTCACTCAGAAATGAAGGCCTAGTAACCAGCTGGGGAAAGAATCACACATACACAGACACATGCAAAAAGACATATGTACACTTATGCCCAAACACAGCAGCACAAACACTATTTAGATTTAGAGAAAATTAGGCAGAACTTTGTTGACTAATGAACCACCTCAAAAAAAAAAAAAAAAAAATTCTATTAAAATGAGGAGAAACTTTTTTATTAATTGCATGGATTTCAGGAAAAACAGCAAAGCAATAGACTTAATAACTAGTGTTACCAGCATAATTTAGACTCTAGGATGGCAAACGACTTTGATATGCTTCATTACATTTAAAGTGCTTTGGGCAGGGGTGGGACTTCCCCTCCATCCTCAACCATGTCCTCAGTTACTGTTAGCAAGTTATTATTTAAGTGTTTCTAATGGAAGAAGGCAAAAGCTCTTTGTTCCAAGATGGAGACCACCTCATATTTGACTAATTCAGCAGTGGTGGGAACTTGTGAATAATTTCCAGAGAGGAGAGGACTTTTTCAATTTATCACAGCAGTAAATTCCCAGTAGCTAGGAAAGGCTGAGAATGCTTTACACTTACTCATTCATGTTAAGGGCAACGAGGTTCTTGCTATATTCCTCAATATATTATTTTAAAACAGTATTTTTATTTCAACATGTATTCTCACCTAATGCTGCATAATGTCAGCTACATTGATTTCTCATGCATTCACACCTTAAGAGGGGGTAACAAATAAATAGTATGGGAAAATAGTCTAAACAAACAGGAAACTAAAACACAGCAATATTGCATGTCACACACATGCAACAAGTGCTTTGCTTCTCCCTTCCATACATGACACACTGCATATCCAGGGCCAAAACCAGAAGGAAGCCACTAACTAGAAAAATAGATACACAATTCCAAGCATTATTACAAGAAAGGAAATGCCAAAGATTTCCTAACAAAGGCACCACAACAGGGGAGCAGTGTAAGAAAAAAATATGTGTACTTATATATTTATTTATGTTTATACTGAAGTTATAAGTCAGGGAAAAATTCAGAACAGAAATTACACTCTATTAAGGATACCTTCCTTGAAATGCTGCCATTGCATGTAAAGGCTTTACACTAGCATTGGGACATATTTGAAATGAGTACTAAAAGACTTACTAATACTAGAACAATGATAATGCTGTTATGCTCTCTGGAATTTGTTCTTTAGGTGTTTCTCATTCCCACTGCTGCCAAACTAATCAAATATAAGGAATGTTTTGGAATAGAAAGTGGCAATAAAAAGGTTTCCATCAAATCTTATAAATGTGGCCACAAGTTGCTGCTCCATAGAAACAATCCAGATTCCATCATCGTGCATTAACAAGCTTCTTGACATGAGGAAAGAACATAAAATTGAGGCACAAAACTAAACAATGACTTAGATCTGGAAGACAAAAGAGTCATAACTAACAAAATTGAGGACAAAAGGACATTTGTCTTTAAGATAGCAAACAATAATTTAAGCAGATTTTTAAGAGTTGATTCTCTTGCTCTTTCAAAAAATGCTGCATATCTTTGAATCAAAAGACATCTAATCCTATTTTATACCTAAACAAGAAAAAGCTATGCCTAAGACCCTAAAATGTCCTAGATAGCTTCTCTCTAAAGATTCAAAAATAATACAGATATCAACATTTTCAAAGGAAGATTCAGCAGCATAAGCCTCAGAAACATTCAGTAGCAATCCAAATTTCCAGAAAATATTTTGATTTGGAGACGATCCTAAATGATTAACAATTTTGCTGGAAGAGTTCTTAAGGACTACTATACTTTATGTTTGTAAGCACAAACACTGTTTAGGCAGCAATAAAAGCTGTAAGAAATCAGTACTGAAGGTGTATCTCACTGTAGCACTCAGTATTTAACAAATATTTCCTTTCTCAGTATATCAAGAAAAAACAATTTATCCCTTCAGCAGGAAGGTGAAGGGAGTTGTATAATGGAGAGGAGACAGCAGAAAGTGATATAATTGTTTAGAACAAGAAGTAGCTAGAACTTCCAAAATAGAAATCTAGTCCATTCTCTCCCCGCAGAAGATTTCCTTGCACGACGTGGAAGGAACACTTCTGCAGAGTCTTCCTTTTGCTATTTCCTTTTTTGGCCCACACCTCTATTTAGCACTTTAACCATTGGAAAGAAGTGCAGTAGAGTTACTCCAGCATGAGAATGCATCACAGGAGCAGAATTTGCCATCTCATATAGCACACACAGGCTACCTATGAAAGGGCAAAGCTTCTCACTCCATCAGCGAGGATGGCTGCTCAGTCAAGGGAACATCCTAGAAAGTGAAAGGATGAAGGAGACACATTTCAAGCTCCAGTCTTGGACTGAAGGCTGGAGTAATCTGCTAAAATATGTATCTCTAAACATGTAGTGGAGGGGAGGAATGTTGGAAAAGATTTTTCATTGTCATTATCCATCCCCCCCTCCATGAAATTCTCTGAAGCTTAAAAGTGCTTATGACACTTCATCACACCTAAACAATTTACAGTAGCAACCATCACCTCACTCCAACCATTATTTCCTGTAAATAATTTACACAGCCTCTCACAAATCAATCTTGTAATTTCTTACTTTGGGAACTTAGCATGTTTTATTTTAGTGATTTATCCTTTTAAAGTTGAATGAACTCTAGAGGAGCCTGTTTCTGGAACATTATTTCTGATAAATGCAAAGTAAAGATAGCATAGGAAGAGGAGGGAATACACACATTTAATAGTTTTCCATGCTAGTTACACAACAACACACTCTTAGTCATGCAGAGTAAAAATAAGGAGACATGAGATGTGAAAAGGATGTTATCCTCTTCCCAAAAATTTGCATGTACACTACTTGCTAAAAGTCCAAATTAGTTGTCATACTAGATTTGTGTAAAGCTTTGGGAAAGAATGGTGTGAGGGCTCTTTATAGAAAATTACACCAAGTGGAGGATATTTCACTAATTAACACCCCTTCCCAAAGAAATGCTTATGTCCTTTAAAGATAAGCTTCTTTTAAGTACAGAAAAGACCCCAAATATTTGCAGAGCCCTGACTTCAACATCTGTTGGTATTCCCTACACACAAGTGTGCTTCTGTGTGCATGTTTATCAGAGGAGGTCATCAGGGGCTTGCTTGGTTTATTCATCATTTTAAGGCGCTCCTATTTGCAAAGCTTCTGTTAATGTCAGTGAAATCTAACCCAGACAGAAGTTTCAGAGGTCACATATTTGGCATGCTACATTTAGAAACCCAAGTACAAAGTTGACGAGGACGCTTCAAACACAGGGGATTACAGCGGAAATAGGTCTCCTTAGACCAAACTGGCTATTGAGCAGATTCAGGGAAGAACACACTGAGACTGCATGATGCTATTAAAGCTCTTATTCTTGCTTTATTTTATCCACTGACTAAATCAATTCTGCCATTTGGCAAAGCCCAGCACAGAAATAACACTTCATTTTTAATACAACAGAAAAGAAATAGACACGAGGCACAGAATCATGTAGTACATGACCTATAAAAAGCAGATACTTACAGTTCGTAGGAACTGTATTTCATCTTCCCCTCCTTCACCCCCTTCAGCCATGGCTCTTGAGGAGTCAGCTCTGCTGAGGCTGATCGCCTCCACCGTCAGCTCACTGCGCTCTGTTCTGCTCCTCTCCTATCAGTATTAGCATATAGCTAATCCACAGCCATATAGGGAGCTCAGCTAACTCCACTGCACTGCAGACTGTCAGTCAACCCCCTCACTGCCAGAGCCAACTGCGCTGCTTTCCCAGCTCAGAGCCAGCAATTCTCTCCCTTTTCTCTCTACCCTGGAGGCAAAACCCCCCCCTGCTAAGGTATTGCAGGGAGCATTATATGCATCACTAGGTGTTGATTTTTTTTTCCCCTCCAGATACTGTCTGGGCAGAACAACAAAAATGGTGAAGTGTTAATAAAAGCAGAGCTTGAGCTTCCATTTTCACAGATCATGATAGCCAATTTTGCACTGAAATGTATCAAATTCAGCAATTCTGAACCTACTGATTATGCAGCAGAAGGATGTAATCCTGATGATCACAGGACAAGCTGATTTTGACAGCAGGTATTTTCAGCTTGCTTACAATAATTTCCATTTCTTGCTTCTCTGCATAAGCAGCTGCAAATCTGATTTCCAAGATGACTTCATGATCTGAAACAACTATGTGTAGTTATTTGTGCTATCCATTTACATGGTATTTATACCTATATCCTCAAGGGTTTTATCTGTACCTTTTTAGAACTATACCTGAATATTTATAGAAGATGCTACAAATTTACTTCAGAATCCATAAAACACAATTATGTTAAAATAAAACTTAAAATAACTTTAAATTCTAGTTCAATAATGAAAAAATTTGTGATTAATGAAAATTGTTATTTATTACTTCAATATGAGCAAATAATGAAGGAAAAAAATGATCAACACTAACAGAAAATTTAATTAAATGAGGGGAGGAGAACAAAAAGGACACAAGGAAAACAGAAGAAAGCACTGAGGAGGCTCTAGCCAGCAAATTCACTGTGTGATCTTGAATCTCGTGATAAGATTGCATCCACAGCTTAGCCCTACATTCAACCCCTGAGAAGAATTACCCAAACTTTGTGCAGTCCCTATTTAACTTGAGACATTCCCTCACAGACTACCATGTGCATACAGTTCTTTCCTCAATAAAAACATATTTACAGCTTACAAAGTAAAACACAGGTACAATAAGGGAATAATATCTTTTCTGGGGTCACAAGAATGAGTGTAGCTCACTGAAAACTAAAACTACATACTCTGTGCCCACAAGCTAATAAATTATGGAAAACTGTGCTCTGGATATGGAGCCCTGTGCACGCTGCCCTTCCATCCCCAAATTAATAGTGTTCTGAGTTTTGCACTAATTAAAATAAGCGTTGTCACAAGCCAGAAAATGAAATGTCCAATATTTTCTCTCCTTGATGGACAGAACTCTGAAAAATGTTTTATTCCACTCTGTCTTATTACCCCAAGAAAATCCATCCAAAAAATAATGCCAATCACATTACTCAGTAACAGGCAATTTAAGGTCAAAAGCAGCTCAGAAACCTTTAGTTGATATAGTCACACAGACTCTCCCTGCCAGTCCATCCTCTCCCTTTTGAAAAATTCCTTTATGAAAAAAGGAATATTGGGAATACCTTGAGCATTATAACAGAGGTTAGATAAAATTCTGATTCATGGCAAACCAATAGTTTTGGTTTTTTGTTTCTAAGTTCCTCTATTGTTTGATACTCATCTTTACAAGGTGCCTTGTTTTGGGAAACTATATCCTGCCATAATAAATAAAACATTTTTGTTAGATTTCCTCTTTTTAAAATTGTCAACTGTAATGCAAAATTATTGCATAGCACATTTGCTCCCTAGATTTTTTTTTCTGCTAAATGTTTAAGGAGAAAATCATTCACCTGCCACAACACAAAGAAATCCACATCTCTTCAAGACATGTTTTCTATCTAGGACTTCCCCATTGCTGCAAGACTGAGATTTGGCTGTAATGATCACATATTGCACACAGGGTTTATATATATATATATATATATATATTTAAATATATGTGTGTAGACATACATGGTCACTCTGCTTCACTGGATATGACTGTAAAGTGCAGCATTCCACTGTGTAAACCACACAGGTCCAATAATCTGAATTGTGACTACTTGTGTGTTCTATGTGTGTTCTATCTATCCCAATCAATCCTCAATCTGTAATTTAACACTTTTGCTCCTAAACACAGTCTGGACAGAGTCCATGGTACTTCAAAACTATGAGAAGGACTTGTCCACAAAACAAATTTAAGGAAAACTTCCTTTCAGTTTTCGTCACAAACATGCAGCCCAGTTATCTTTCAACCTAAGCCCTCCCCTCTCACTGAGGGATTTAGGCTGACTCTTCACTTGTCCTTGATTGTAGGGTAGAACTTTTATAGTAGCTGTAGCCTGACAATATTGCAAAACAAAATAGACAATCTGTAAAAAATTATTATCTCAACAATCTGTAAACAACTTTTGTTGTGTGTATTTTACCTTTGTCAAGATTGACTTAACATGCCCAATCAAAGATGAATCAAATACTAAGTAGAAGATATTCACAAAATCTGCAATGGCAATACATGCACACTGACATTTTATAAAGTATAGGTAATACCAGTAACCAAAGAGTCACCTGATAATTACAGGCCTTAGTGCTAAAAGTTAGGTGATTCTTAAAAGACTGTCATAGCTCTGCAATCTGTATGTGCCTCTTAAGTACAAAAATACACACACAAATGTAGGTTTGAAAATGTCATTAAAAGAAAAAAAAATGTTTTCTTTACAAAAACTTCACAAAAGTGTTCAAATTCATTGTGTTGACTATCTTCAGCAGTCAGCTCCTTCTTCAGTTCATGAATGTTAGGCATTTAAACAGGTGAATATTTCATTCACCAAGAAGAAAATTATTTCCATGGATATCCAATTAAAAAGTTCTTTGTTTTCTTCTGGGTTTTTTCATGTTGATGTGTCTTGTTACTTGGGTTTTTCTGGGTAGTTTTTTTTTTGGTGGGGGGATGTGGTTTTTTTTCAGTTTAGTCTAGAGGAATTGCAACAAACTTCATGTGGAAAATGTAGCATTTTGGCCAAAGGTTTCCCCAATTTTTAAAAGCAAAATAAAAACTTTGATGTCATTTCTATATGAAAGCAAAAATGTATTATATAAGGTTTCAGAACTCATAGCATAGTATCAATATTGCTCGTAAGGCCTAATTCAGTGTCTTTCTAAGCAAATTCAGCACTACTTAAAGCAAAATGAGGAAAGAACAGTATTTCAAAACTGCATTCACCATTGATCAAACCTTTATGTTAGATTGCCATCTGGTGGTAAAGCTTAAAAAAGAGTCTGTGACTGGGTAAGCATAGCAGTTACTAATTTAGCCCGAGATATTGGGAGTCTTATTTCCAATTTTACTATAGATTATGCAATGCCTTTGGACCAGCCTCCCAGCTCAGATAAGGATATCATAGAGCACAGGGCACAGGATTGTGTCCAGGCAATTCTTGAATCTCTCCAGTGAGGGAGACTCCAAAACAGTCACCTGTAAAGAAATCCTTCTTTGCTCGGTAAAGAAGCTCCTCCTTATCTTCAGGTGGAACTTCACGTGCCTCAGTTTCTGCCCATTTCCTCTTGCCCTACTGCTTGACACCACAAGAAGAGTCTGGATCCATCCTCTGACACCCTCCCTTCAGATACTGACACTGATGACATCCCCTTCAGTCTCCTCCTCTCGAGGCTGACCAGGCCCAGCTCCCTCAGCCTTTCCTCGAGATCCCAGTCCCTTCATCATCTTTGTCACCCTTCAATGGACCTGCCCCAGTAGCTCCATCTCTCTCTTGTCCTGAGGAGTCCAGAACTGGACACAGCACTCCAGATGAGGCTCACCAGGGCTCAGTAGAAGAGCAGGATCCCCTCCCTCAACCTGCTGGCCGTGCTCTTCCTAATGCACCCCAGGATCCCATTGTCCTTCTTGCCCACAAGGACACACTGCTGGCTCAGGGACAGTTTGTTTTCCACCAGCAGCCCCAGGTCCCTCTCCACAGAGCTGCTTCCCAGCAGCTCAGCCCCAGCTGTGCTGGTCCATGGGGTTATTCCTGCCCACTGCAGGACCCTGCACTTGCATTTGTTGAACCTCAGACAGTTCTCTGCCCATCTCTCCAGCCTGTCAAGGTCCTTCTGAAGGGCTGCACAGCCCTCTGGGGTATCAGCCACTCCTCCCAGCTTTGTGTCATCAGTGAACTTGCTGAGGAGGCATCTGCCCTTCATCCAAGAAATCAATGAAGTAAGGTAAAGAATTATGGGCCCAGCACTGAACCTCAGAAGACACCACCAGTGACAGCCTTCAGCTAGACCTGTGCCACTGATTATAACCCTCTGGGATCTGCTGTTCAGCCAGTGCTCAATCCACCTGTCTGTCCACTTATCCAGTCCACACTTCCTGAGTTTGCCTATGAGGATGCTGTGAGGGACAGTGTCAAAATCCTTGCTGAAGTCGAGGTCAACAACATCCACTGCTCTTCCCTCAACCATCCAAGACAAGTTGTTTCCTTGTAGAAGGTAGTCAGGCTGGTCAAGCATGATCCTTTAGTGAATCCATGCTGAATAATTCTGATCACCTATCTGTCATCCTTGTGGATAGAGACAGCCTCCAGAATTAGGTGGTCCATCATTTTCCAGGGACTGATGTGATGCTGACTGTCCAATAATTCCCTAGGTCTTCTTTCTTACTTTTCTGAAGACTGGGGTGAAATTTGCTTTCTCACAGTCCTGAGGAACCTCTGCTAACCAACTCAGCCTTTCAAAGATGATCCTGAGCAGCCTAGGTCTTGCATCTGCCAGCTCTCTCAGCACTTGTGGATACATCCCATCAGAACTCGTGGATGTCAAGGTGCTTTTGTCTAGTCATACTCTAAAACAATCTTTCTTGGCCAAGGCAGTCCTCCTTCCAGCATTCCTTTACTCTGCTCTCCTGGGTGAGAGATTCCTGAGGGTTGGTCTTGCTATAAAGACCAACACAAAGAAGGCACTCAGAAACTCCATGTGCTCTGTGTTCTGTTACCAGCGTCCTCCACATTATCCTTAGTTTTCCTTTTGTTACTGAGATATCTAGACTGTCCTTCACTGTGCTGCTTCTCCAGCAGACATAAAAGTAGTTAAAGCCCCCCAAAAGAATCAGCAGCTGTGACTTTCAGACTGCTTCTGGCTGCCTGCAGAAGGCCTCATCCACTTCCTCATTCTGAGTGAGGTTGAGCATTTTGGTTAAGCAGAGTAAGAATTTAACTAATAAGAGTAACTAGAAATGCTGACTTTGTGTCTTATAACAGTAGCATAATATAGGGAGATTATCTCTCGGAAACCGAAATCATTCCTGGTCTCAAAATGATGCCAATACCAAATTTTATGTTTCTGCTTCATATTATTATATATGATATGGACAAATTTGTATTTTTAAGCTTGCTTTGTTTATGAAATATCTGTCATACATTCCCAAGTCCTATCCATCTCTCATAGATGAAGCATGACCATTTTAGCATAATTTTCTATAAGCATATGAGCATAGATTGTTTTGATGACCAATTAGAAAATTTTAATGAGTAATTTTCAAGGTTTTTAACAAAGTTCATTGAAACTAAACTATAATTTTACTGAAGTGCCTATGGCAACACATTATGAAGAACCTGGAGTTTGTGCAAAGAAAATTTCAGCCCATCTGCCAACAGAGAACTGCATTAATTCAGTTTGAAATCGATAAAAGTGTGACCAGCCATTTCCAAAGAACTGAGACAGAAAAAATTCTGTACTAGCAATGCCAAGTAATTGCCTCCCTGAATGTGATACAGAGTACTGACATAAGCCAAGTGATAAATTCTCAAAGTATAAGATGACAGAATTAAGACTTACCATGTAGCTAGTGTTTCTCTTGTACCTACTATGTAATTCAAGAATTACCACCAGAAAATGCCATGACAATTTCAGCTAATTATAGAGCTGCAACTATAAAAATAGTCTTAATTTCTGGAAAAGTCTCAAGGCTTTCTAAATGTTAACTTCCTTCAAGATTGTTGTAATTGCTGACAATAAAATTACTATAGCTTTTCTAATCCAAACAGCTGAATATTAACAGATTGCATATATATAGTGTATATATAGTGCATATTGCATACATACAGTGTTTTCTATTCAGCTATGGTGTTCAGTTGTGATTGGTAAAATAAGTCTCCCAACACTGTTTTTGGGTTGCCTCTGAGAAAGTTGTTCAAGCCCTTTTCGTTGGATTTACTTTAGTTTATGATTTACCTTTCTTTTCTTGGAACTTTTATACATAAATATTTAATTATTTTATATAAAACTGTTATAAAAAAAGAATCCACATTTTTAAACTCCAAGGACTATTGCAATAATAACTTTTCTTCTAAAGATAATTAAAAGCATGTCAATACATATTTTTCCTCACTTCTCAATGACTAAAAATCAAGAAGCCTAATGTTTTCTCCCATAAATGACTTGTGCTGTATTGAGTGCTCCTCAGTGTAGTACAAACTTATTGATACGTATTTCTGTGTGCTGTAGAAGAAGTGGCCATTCTCACTTCTATTTTTATGTGTATTCCTATTTATTCACCTCTTTGTTTACTTGGTTTTACTTTCAAGTTTTGTTGTAATTTTATACAGCTTTAAATAGGCCATTTAATATCCAAATGTAAGACTTTTGTCACAACTTGTTAATCAAATTCTTTTTCTCAGCTGGTGCATAGACACTGTGAATGTATTAATCTTACTTGTGTTGCAGCAAATGGAAATGTGCTGGAGATGCTTTAATTAACTTTTGTAACAAGATTCTGAAAATATGAGATATGATCTCTTGGGAAAATGTAGGAACCGATTATGCGACTAACTCTTCCAAATATTTCCAAGATAAAGGAGTCTAAATCTGAAAAAAAATCAATAAAAATGTAATAAAAAAATATGCTTTCATCATCTACTTTGGATTAATTTAGGTTCAAGAGCTCTTCCAGAAATGTTTAGTTTTATTCTTTGCATTCATCTATCGGGTGTGAGAAAAGGAGTGTATTTACTTCAATCAATTACAAAGAGATACTGCTCTCTAGGTAAAGCTAGAAGTCCAAGCTTAATTAAGAGCAGGTATTAGCTCAGATAGAGATAGAAAAGATTGTGATCACTCAGACTATTAGATGGTCTAACCAGCTTTAACAAAGAAAATTTCACTGTGCCCTCACAGGAGAGATCTTTGCCCGCCATGCACAAACGTCTGATAATTGAAATAACACAAAAACAATCAACCCCTCGTTACCTAACTTCTGTAAGCATAGTTAAATGCCACCTGCCTCACTGAGCTGCCTCAGGGAGCAGAGGAAGCAAATCTGGGGTAGTCAATGCTGTGCTGCCACACTGTTCTCAAATTTGCTTCACTTTCCTGACCCCTGCACAGACAGGCTCAAAAACACCACAGGCTGAAATGAGAAATTGATGGGAAACAGTATTCAGCCTTCAAAATGCCACAAACTTTTACCTAGGCTCCAATGAATCAGCTCTGCAGCCAGAGAAAGGTTATGGCTTTTGCAGGTGAAATAAAGGCAGCTGCTGCAGTTTGTAACATCTGTAAGAGACTGCAAAGGTAAAGCTGACCATGGACTAGGGGTGCAGGACCTGCCCTTATCTCCCCTCAGCAATTAATTGCATGTATAATTTTTAGTACACTTCGTGTAACAATGGAAAGTTATTACATGTGAAGATCTGTCCAAACCGTTTTAAAAAACGTGAAGAAAGTTCAATCAAAATTTAGAATCATCTTCGCACTCCTCAACTCAAATTAGAGTAAGCCTTACCATATTTTCATGGAGTATTAGTGTAACTGAGTGACTTGGATTAAGGAATTAATTTTATAGCTTCATGTTTACCTTTATAGCTCCTCAGTACTTTAACTAGTATTTTAGCTAGGTACTGAAGTTTCATGTAGCTCTGAAAGCCATTATGGAGTTAATTTGGTGGTTTTCCTTAATTATGTGTGAGTCTTTGTACTGTATAATGTGGGCAGAATGTTATAATAAATATTCTTTTTGCCCTAGAAAATGTTCCCAACAAATACTTCTAATAAAAATAACAAAAAAAAAACCAAAATAACCCACCAAAAAACAACAACAATAACAACAACAAAAAAAGTATCCCAAGTGTAAACTAAATATGGTTTCACAAAGGAAGGGAGTTACAATGCAATTCAAGAAACCTTTGATTAATGTTATTAGTGTCTTTTTTTAAAAACACAAACTTTTTGTGTCCAACTGTCCTAGCAAATTCTTAAAAAAGAAAATAAATTTTTTTGGGTTACCATTTAGAGTATGGTCAGTGTTTAAAAACTTGCTGTGAAAGAACAGTGAGAGTTAAGAAAGGAGAATCAACAGTTTTCTTCATGAGCAAAAATAAAACCAACAATAAATAAGGGTAATGCTTTGCATAGATATTACTCAGCAATTGTTCTTGAGTTAATGAAAGTCATGGCTAAATACTGTAAACTGTCATGTTGAATTTACTTCAACTTGCAGTCAAAGAAGGTGCCACGTAGTATTGGTCCTAATATTTTTAATTTTTCCTTTTTCAAAAATCTATGTCCAAAAGAGTAGTATTCACAAAAATGTGGGCACTATTTAACCTGAATATACACATATCTTTAAATTTACAAGCATCTAGGAATTTTTGGCACATTCTGATAGTTAACTGTGTGAGGTCATGTGTACCTGATCCTATGAATTTAGGCATTTTTTCTTTTTCTAATATATAGTATTTGCTGGGCTTTTTGATTATCCTCATGTTAGATTTATACCTATTCCATTCTTACCATGACCACGTTTCTTTAGTCAAGGGGGAAAGATTCATTTTTCTTTCATTTCCCCATTTCTAGATCAATATCCCTGTTTCTAGATTTATATTTTGTGAGAATTTCAAACTTATTTTTATAGAAGTTTAACATTTTCAGCCCCTGTTACAGCAGAAATATCTTTCCTCTCAATCTAAAAACAATTCAAAAAATCTGCTGTGGCACCATCAAATTACTTTTTTAGACTACAATATTTTAGAAATATTATCAGTTACTTCAACATCCTTAGGCTGAAATTCTATGTTTTTTCCAGAAGATACTTGAACAGATGTTATTTGAAAATACTTCTATTTAAAGTAACATTTTGTCTTTTAGGATTGTGTTAAAAATATAAGTACATCTCTATTTGCAGGATTTGTATCTCAGTGGCCAGTTATGCTGAAACTTTCATAGCTTAAAGTTATGCTGAGTGGTTTTTTCCAAAGATGAGTATTATTATTTTAACAGAACTTCATCCTACAGTTACCTATTAAGAAATTCCATTTTACACAAGCAAATTGGGAAAATGTAGGTAGTTGTGTGAGTCACCATATCTGACTCTATATGGTTGTGTTCCTATTTCTCTGTTTTACTTTTTCTCTCTCATGCTCTTTACCCACCTTAATTTTTGGAAGTTGTCAAATTTTGACCCCACAATGCTGATTTGTAGCACTAATTGACAGAACATTATTCAAGCAGAATTGCTTCTCTTCAGCTTCCAGACAATGCAGAAGATAAAGTCAGAGATTGCCTGTTGTTTTTCTGTTCAGACAGAGACAACACCACCTGCCTAGTACGGCTTTTGTCGCACGTCTAAGTTCTTCCAAGGTCATGGATAAGTAGAATATTTGAAAGAATAAGATACCTAATTTCTACCAACCGTGAAAAATCTATTAACAAACCTTTCTGACAATGAGTGAAGGAAGTCAATAACATTTACATCTCTCTAGTTCTGGTAGTATCACATACCCTGTCCAATGGATCGCTTGGGTAACAGACACTGGTAGAAAACCATCTTTCTAACAGGTTTATGGGCTGAGCAGCACACCATCTGCACTTGCTTCCTGCTTGGACTATGGCTGAGCTTATGCAGTTAGTTTTAATCCATAAAATCCTAAATTACTGAGTCCTAGGTATTTGTGGTCACCTCTTGTTTGGTGCTACTAGAATTATATCCATCGTATTTTATATATTAGAAGGCCATTGGAAGGTTCTTTTCACTTTCCATAACTTACCTGTGTAACTTTTCCTTTTATTTATGGGAAAGCATATAAAAGATATAAAAACCAGATTGGAACATTCTGCTGCATTAAAAATTATTAAAAGAACTAGTAGATGAAGTCAAACTTCTAATTTTGAATTAACAAAAGAAAATAATTACGTGTGAATTTGAATGATCATAAATTAAATTCTTAAATTACATACATTGCAGCCATTTAAATAATATTTTTTAATACCTTACATTATCTTAATTTGTTCTAATTTACATTTCTTCCTTAAATAATTTCATTATTTTATCCTGGATTGTCATAAATACACGTTTGGTTTGCATTTATTCCCTGAGAACCTTGTTTCGTGGACACTTTTCTCTTTCTTAATACATGTAAGTATTATCTAAACTGCATTTAAATTACCTTGAAAAGGTTTTTCTGGGAAAAATGTTACATTAAAAATATTCTTTTCCCTTTACCACCACTCCCAGAAATCTGTAATTACATTATAAGTTTTTCAGCAGTTTTCTTTTAAAGTTTTTGGTAAAATATCAAGCAGACTGGAAGTGGTTTCTAATGGGAAAACATGAAAAATGTACATTTATTTAACGTTTATAATAAATTTGAAAAATGAGATTAAATTTCGTATTAATATTAATGAACATACTGAATTAGGATGAATATGAAATTAAAAGGCTGTCAGAAACAGGGTCAGTATAACATCTGATGTGGGAAAGTATAGCCACATTCTTTGTGGTTTGAAAGTGGCTTGGTAATTTATGAAGTCAAAACCTAGCAGTAATTTGTATTTCAATAAAACTACAAAATAACTTGATCTGAAGCTTCATAACCATGAACAACATAATGTCATGAAGCAGGTATAAAGTGAATTTTTATTTTTTCTTTCCTGAATTTACATACCATTGCTTATCATTATTTCCAGAGCCTTGTGTCAATTCAACCTTCAAATATTCTTCCTTAATCCCCAATTCTGCTTCACATATTCAATCACATCTTTTGCTCCGATTTTTTTTTTTGTCATGAACATTTGTCAGTTTTGCATATATCTCCTTGAAGCAGGTGTATTGTTGTTTGAGTAGTTTTATTACAGGCTTCCACAGTAAATCTGAAGGTAATACAACTCCCTTTTGAGAACTAGTTCTGTGACAATGAAAACTTTCAGTTTGAATTCTTTTACTTCTTACATTGTCTTAGTTGTTCTTCTGATCAAATATATCACACAAACTTGGATTACCTTACTCTCTCCTGGAAGTGTGTGGGTAAACTGTATTTTCACACTCTTTAGTTTTACAAAGTTGCTATCTCTATTTCAGTGTATATTAAAATTTTGAGGATATATCTATTCTCTTGTCATTATTTGTATTGATTATTTGATTGTTTTTCAACAGTACCTAGAGCAACTGAGCACCACAAATCTAAAATCTATTGTGGTCTTTCTCCTGATTAACTCTTTAAACAACCAGCCAGAGTTTTTTGAAGGTCATTTTTCTGCTCCAAGGAGTAGCTCACTTTCCAGGTGGTTGGTTTACTGCAATGATCAGAGTCTGCAAGATGTAATTAATTTAAAAGTACTTCATAGCCAAATCAGTAACTGCTTTCTTTGACTGATGCCTGTCTGTCTTTTGAAGGATGCCTAGCTCTGCCTAGAGCATGAAAACAGTGACTGGCATTTCAGCTATCTTCCTTGCCTGCTCCTCTGCCATGTGCCATTCTCATAGTGAGGTATAAGGGCCTTATTTATCCAGCCAGTTTAATTCCATGCAGAACTTCCTTGTAGAAAGATCTTCCTCTCAAATATTGTGGTATCTTACATCTGTATACTGTGCTTACAGAAATAACCACTTTTGGTATCCTGCTTCTGCTATGAGTATTTGAATATTTTTGTTCCAGAAGCAAACTTGTAGAATTTTCTAAAGTATCAAATTGCAACTATGCAATTAATATAGGAACGTATATTGAAAAGTGCATGAAGAAGTTTTTTTGTGCATGCAACAGAAGAAAAATACATTCAAAATTTCAATGGCTTATTGTATTCTTCTAAAATCTCCTGGCATATTTAGGGGGCAGGGGTCATATTTCAATTTGTTTATTTATCCAGGAAGCTTGCACATATCTAACTCGTGCATTTCCTGTCAAGTAGACTTTAATGAAAACAAGTTACTATGTGGCAGCTTTTAATATCAGAAGATGTGTTTTGCATGTTTGTAAATACTATAGGATCTGTCTTCAAGTGATTTTATGATATGTAAAGTTTTGACGTGTTTGTGCTTTATGCTGGAAAGTGGCTTCAGACAAGAAGTTAGATTGTTGTTATTACTCATACTGGTTTTAAATCCTACTTTCAGGGGACAAGTTGGACATTAGGACCATTAGGTTGAATGTCTTCACCCAAAATTTTGCTGTTCTGTTATTTTTATATGACCAAACTACTGCTCAGTAGGTATACCTAATGGCCAGTCCCTCACTGTCATCTGCTTTTGAGTACATAAATATTACCCCATGAACTCTGAGGAAATAACTGACTTGTATGAGTAGAATAGGTTATTTTATCCCTTTCAGAGTGTGCCTCTTATCAATATGATCCATTGTGATCTTTTCAAATCCTTAACAAATAGCAGCTATCAGGAATGTTTCTGAATGAGAGACCATTTGCCCATGACAATTAATTTCAAGCACTTCCAGTTTATTCTTTCATTTTACCTGCTCATAGACCACATATACCCTTACTAGCCATATACAGACTTAGCCTACCTCAAAGCTCAGTGATTAAATCCTATTGCAGAGGCTTCATTCTATACTGACTGCCTTTCCTCAATCATCAAAGTTTGCCTTTTTCCCCCTATGCAAATTCTATGTAAATAAACCTTTCAGATATTAAATATTTTTTTTTAAATCCATTGATTACTGAGCCTATTTCAAGATATGCCAGTATCTTATTTTATATTGCATGTAGAAATACATTAATGCAATATTGCTTATAAGCCCTTATTTTAAATGTTAAAAATGTAGAAGCTTTTTTTAAAATAAGAATTTTACATAAATCACTGCAACTATACATTTTCACACATTCTACATCCAAAGATTAATGTTACTTCAGAAAGATACAAATTTTATCCAAGTGTATAGAATGGAAATTCCATGGCACTCAAGGCCACGGAAATACTATGTTAAAGCTAAACAAAAAGTTTTAACACAGCCAGACTGATGACTGTCAGCTGATTATCCTATTTAACACTGTAACATTGACTGTGTTCAAATCTGTTAGGATTGCAAAGTTTCCAACTGCTTAGAATCTGAAGGTAAATTAAGTAGCATTTGAAAGACCACTGCACCACTGCTACATGTGAGTCCTCTTCCTGGAATAATTGGGAGTATAAATTGTGCTGTTCTCTGCTGCCCTAGACTTGGCATGCTCTGCTTTTTTGTAGACAGTGTGCATGCCAAGTCTAGTCAGCATCAGACAGTTACAAAATCTTCAAATTAGAGACACAATTTTAAGAAATGCAGTCATTAAATGTCTGAAACATTTTAACTTTGGGATTTATTTTGGTGAGATTACATAAATGATGGTTGTAAATAAAATATGTTTAGTGACTTTCAAGAACAAAAAAAGCCACTTCTGTTCTAAGCTAAATGTTCTTATGAAAAATGTCAAACTCACATAATCAATTTATGAAGTGGTTTATGTGATTAAACCATGGAAGATTATCTGTTTTTCTCCTTCCAAATATGTGTTGTGCTTGTGGAGCAGCTGAATGTGTGATTTTTTTTTTTTTTTTCTGAAAAAAATGAGAAAAAACCCCACAGATATAAAGAGAAAATTGTTTGAAATAAAGGTTTTTTTATAAAGACTATATCTAAGCTTAGTAGATAATTGTGATCTGACAATCTTACAAGTATTACATCACGGTCTACTCTTGTCACTGCTTGGAACAACAGATATTTTTCTGCATTATATAGGAAGAAGTAATAGTCCATCTTTGCAAAATATGCAGAGAATTCGGCTTTTTCATCTCAAGTCCTCATTTGTGGTGACCTTAGACATGCAAATTTCCCATAGAATCTTCTTTGACTCATCAAGGTGTGGAGGTAATAGTTTAATTAAATTTTGCAAAGCACTTTCATATTTCCAAAAAAAGTTGAAGTTCACTTACCTCCAGAGAGGTTGAAAGCGCCATTGTATAGTTCTGAAGATATTTTGCAAATATTTTCAGACAATGATGCTGAACATTGATGTTTTAGAAAAGGTGTGACCTTTTTGTACATAGATTGCTTCTCCTCTTCTACTTTTTCCTTCAGACTACTAGGCCTGAGGAATTATAAATTTGCATCTAATTAATTCCACTGTTCCTTGACTGCATCTGGTTGAAATGTGTTTAAAACCTCTGATATAGATAGCAAAACATCAATTGTTTTCCTATATTTCTATTTATTGTGCAGAACTGCCCAATGTTTTGTATTAAAAACATTGGTTCATTGAGTGTTGGTGTGTTTTTTTCTTAAGTAGGCATTTTTAAGACATGCTCTCCCAAGACTGTTTTATCCTTAAGACCATTTCTGAGGGAAGTTTGTCTCCACAATCTTTCAGCCAGTACAACTAATATATATATCTGTATATATACACAGATATATATATATACACAACTATACATATATCATACATTATTATTTGCTACCTTCTTTTTCTTTTCTATTTTTCTTTAACACAGAATTTCACAACTGACCTATATAAATGGCTATATCTACAGTTCATGTTAATCTTTTCCAAAAGGTATTTAATACCATACACACACATTTAATACAGACACACACTTTTTACATAATCTTAGTGTTTATTCTGCATGAGAAGTCATGTCAATTTTATTGATTTTATAAGGATTTGGTATAAATGTAAATCTGTTGGTATGTACTATATACCAAACAGTAAACTCCTCCTTCTTCAAATAACAGACAAGTAATTGGTGTTTAAAATCATTAGAGGATGATATTTCCATGCATTTGTTTACAGAATACAATATGCAAATGAAGAGAGCTTTTTCTTGGTATCATTTTATTTTGAAATTTTAGTTGCCACCGGTTCCCTTAATTTTCTTCTTGTACTTAAGCCTGGCAAAGAATACCTCAATTTCAATGTGCTGATGAAATTGATCCTACCACTTCACATTTAGCAGTGTTTTAGCCACTTAAATACATACTCATTTCCAGAGAGATCTTCCACATTGTTTTCTGAAACATTCTGTCTGCTTTCTGTAACAATCCTGATTATGTTCTTTTCCCATAAAAATAAGTAATTTTTCACCCTGCTCTCAGAATTTTGCATGCACCTACTGGTATTTGTTGTAATATTGGCCTCCTCCCTGTTCAAAATCAGGTAATTTAATAACAAGAGTTGGCATCACTTCAAAGTCATACATCCAGGATTTGAAAATTACAAAGATTCTCCTCTGCTGTCTTTTGAAGCTCCATTTTATTAATCAGAGAAAAAGCCATTTTGGCCAAAGTCACTTAACCATTTGGGTGACTTGGTATAATTTGAAACAGGAAAATCTCATCAGGATAAAATCTTTGATATTGACGTATATAATGGATTACTAAAGTAAACTATAATATTTCTGTATTTAGATTGTTTTAGGTCAAGAATTTATTAATAAACCAAATTAAAACAATGCAGTATATGTTGCAGAGACAAAAAAAAAGCACTGCTCAAAACCTCTCCATCCAATCAATTTTAAACATGCATTTCAATATATATGCATTCACCTTGTTAATATAAACAGAGTTATTGCTTTTTTGTCTGTATGAAGATACAAATTAATCAAAGTCCTACAATTCCAATTTATTTATTTTATTAATTTTTCAGAAAAGATGATTTCTTACACTTAACTAGATCAGGGGTTTTGTCTATCCATTTTGTCAGACAATACCAGAATTGTAATTGGTCCCATTAAGGATTCGATAAAATTTTACAATTTGCTGTCATTATTATTGGGCAGAATCTCTACTGAGTTTTAGATATGAGAATAAAACTGGCAGCTGGGACAGAAGGGATCAGAATCTGTAGTGGTAGTTAGTACATGGTATTCCTGGAATGACTGCTCATGCTGCTGTTCCAAGGCATGGGATGTTATGGATTCCAGAATATGGAATGATGACACTAGGGAGATTTGAGAAGATGCAGGAGAAGGAACAGAAGAACAAAGAGTTCTGGGTGTATTTTCTATGCCATAAATATATTCAATTCATATTTCTAAACAAGTCAGGAACAGATTTAAATCTTTTTGGTGCAAAAGTGGCCACATAAATTTGAGTAGACAGTGAATTGTTGAGTTATGGGTTTATGGCATTTATTGGGAATTCAAAGCATTAATTTTAAGATGAAAATGTTAAATGTTATATGGAAGTATCAGCTCTGATGTGCAATTTTAAGACAAGAAAATAAGCATATTAAAAGACTGAAATACCTGTTCAGGGATTAGAATTTGCTGCAGGTATCAAGGGAAAAAGGGAAAAATAAAGTTGTCTTATGCATGATAGCTCTTTGCTTTTTCGTTCTTCAAGTGCAAATGAACTGGTAAAAATTGTTTTGGCAGCAAGCTGTGATGTATTTCCTACTCCCCTTTTTGAATTATACAATTCATGTTTTCCTCATGTACCTGCAGATTACCCATACATCTTCATGAACATGTTTCTGACAATAATATAGAAAAAATTCATCCTTTGAAAGAAGAGTACAAAGAATTATAAATATGTAGTTGGCCAGCCTGAATCCTCATTGCTAGTCGTTAGAACTTAGTTTAGAGTTAGGTTGTCAGACATCAAAGCAAATCAGACATTACTTCTGAGAATGTTGTTGGTAAAGTGTTTCATTGATTGTTAGCTATTATTTCTAGTGATTTTCCAACCTTTCCAAATAAAGGAGCAGCCTGAACAGGAGACTGTTAATAATTGCTTTGTTCCATTAAGGTCTTCACTTGTGTGAGCCTTCCACATTCAGATGAAGTGAGACTAAAACGAGTGATACTAACACTAGTTCCACTCAACAGCTTTGGTTATTCACTGGAATCCAGGAGTTTATAAAAGCTCCTGAAAGGTTTAAACGACAGCTATTGTTTATTACCATACACAAAGTAACAGATTAAGAAATGAAACAGTAGCTGAAAGTAAAGGTTGTTTCATCTAAAGCAGGGTCAGTTTGCATACTGGATGTAGTGAATAGCTTTCAGTTCTAATTAGTGTATTAACTTAGCAAATAGATGACTTCCAACCTTTAATTTCCTTTAAAAATGGAATGGTTTCAAGTTCCTTTCTGAATCCATTTCTACACAAGCTCTTACTGGTTGCTCCATACAAACCTATACTAGTGTTCTATATGGGGTAAATGAAGCAGAAGGCAGGTTGCATTTATCCTATGACAAGATGAAAAGCTGATTACGCAGATGAGTGCAGATGAAGTGGAAACCTCTCAGAGATTAGGTTTTGCTCTCACTGTGCCCTACATTGCAGCACAGCCTGACATAATCATTTCATGTTGGTTGCATTCTGTGAACTCCTGTTTCCACATAAATCACGTGTTTGCAAAATGAAGTTACTAAGAATGTAATTGTTAATCTTTGTTTGAAAGTACTAGACATCAGAAGAGCAAGACTTACTTTCAGCCAGCGTTTTTTCCATTCCCTAGTCTGCAGACGTCTCAATATGCAGAGTATGAGCTAGCACTTGTATAGGTCATCAGCTGATGGTCAAAAAATTTCAGGTAAAAAGTAGGGAAACTGATTTTGTTAAGTTTTCAAAAGGAAAGGAAGACGTGAGAGGTCTAAAGTGATAAGAATCTGATAATCTCTAGTATTTCAAATAGAGGTGGATATTTTCTGTTTAAGTTCAGAAAGATCATAATTATTTATGAAAGATCTGTACAATGAGATAAAAAATAATTTAATAAACTAATTCACGAAACAGTACGGAATATGACATTTCCAGGAGGTTGCAAGTACCAGTGAGAAAAGGTATTTTGTTGCAATATTTGACTACACAGAAGAGGGTTTTAAATGCCTATGGAAATTACAAGATAATTTCTTTGTCCTAGTCGTGTCTGTTATTAGAAATATTTTAATCCTAACTATGTTACTTCTGAATTGTTGCTATTATTTTTACCTAAATCAATTATTCCAAAAGCGTTTTATCTTCCTTTATGGTGCCTTTCAGAACGGAGAACTTTCAGAGAAGAGCAGCAGGAAGATTAGGATAGAAAAGTGAGGTTCAGACGGATGAACTAGGTCATGGCTCTACCTAAAATTCTGTCCCTGAAACAGCAAGGTATTTTTGTGGTGGTTTAGGGCTGCACTTGTATTCTGGTTTCCTTCTTCTAGAAGCGTTAGGAGCAAAGGAGAGGATTTCTTGTCCTCTAATGTTGCAGCTCAGAGTTATGTCTGGCTTGCTTGAGGGCTGTATTGCAATTACTCTGGTGAGCCGCAGCGACATGATAGGCAGCGATGCTCATCCAGGAGGAGAACAGATTTGACGGATTATGCAACGGCAGTTAACGACGAGAATAAGCAGGCTGCCGCCGCGATGCCTTAGCTCCCCTCAGCCCCAAGCTTTTCCGGAGAGCGTGTTCCTGGTTCCCCAAGGGGCAGGATCCTGGCTCGGGAGCGGCGGCCCCGCGGTCCCGCTGCGCTCCCGCTCGGGGCCGGCTCCGCGCGCGCGGGAGGGACCCGGGGCCGCCGCCGCACCGCGCGCGGAGCCGGCGCGCGCCAGCCGCGCAGCCCTCCCATTGGTCGGCGCCCAGCCGCGCAGCCCGCCCATTGGCCAGCGCCCAGCCGCGCAGCCCGCCCATTGGCCAGGCGGGCCGTCAGTCCCGCCCCGCGGCGGGAGCGGTGCGGCGCGCGCCCCGCAACGGGAGCGATCCGGGCGGCGGCGGCGGCCGCGGGAGGAGGCGGGGGCGGCCCGGAGCAGCGCGGGCACCGCCGTCCTGCAGCGCCCGGCATCCCGCTCCTCCCGGCGCCCGAAACAGCCGCGCAGCATCGCCGTCCGGCGCGCTGCTTCTCGCAAGGTAATGTTCTTTCGTTCGCTCGCCCGCCGCTCTGCCCATCTGCTCTGTTCCCCGCAGCGGCTCTGTCGCAATCGAGTGGATTACAAAATAAAACCACTAACTCAAGACTGCAGGGAAGGGATCGGTTTGGTCGTCATTAGCATCTCGTCTTCTCTCCGGCTGCTTATTTATAAATAGCTTCTGTAGGATCACGAGAGCTAGGATCTCTCAGTTTCTCTGGCGGTCCGAAGAAAGTCCGTAGATTTCCTCCCTCCCCCATTCTTGACAGCGCTATTAAAGTAAATTTAACTGGATTACTTCCCCCCGCTCCAAAACGACTCTTAAAACTATCCTCGTTTTCTTCTAGCCTGATGTGCGGGATAGGCGCAGTGAAGCGGGGAATGCAGATTGTTGTAATTCTGTAGCATTTGGTGTGTGCGAATGCCGTCGGGCTGTCAGGAGGGCAGATGAGTGGGAAACGTAAATAATATTTACAGCCTTCAATCTGTTACTCTGTGTTCTGAAGCTTGTAGGGGTCACCATTGCAGATGAGGCTGATGAACTGTTAGCCTGAGTTAGAATGCGTTTGTATGATGACATTTGCTAATGTCCTTTACACGCAGGAAAAAGACAGATACTGACACTCTGAAGAAACCCTTCTCTTGCTGCTTTGCACAGTCTCCTTTCTTCAGCTGCAATATTAAATCACATCATGGTACAAGAGACAGAGAGTTGGTCTGAGAACTGTATATATTTAGTCCTTCCGGCTGTCCCACAGTCTGGTCTTGTGATACTTGTTTTCTCGAGTGTGTAGCAAGAATCATAATGAGTTCTTTTCTTGTAGCTTCACAGAAAATCAACCAATTTTTTTAAATTGAAGAGAAATTACAGAGGAAGGAATTTTGAATATGTTCCTAATTTTAGTTATTTTTTTACACCCATCCTTTGAATCATTCATGATGGCTTAATGATCCTTTTACTTGTAGAAATATCTTGTGCGGATGTTACCATTAAACTATTACGTACACATTTAAAGATATTCTACAAGTGCATCAGTAGTATTCCTGTGAAGTTTAGGTAAATCACTTCCACATAATGTGAAACTTTCACCTTTCAGGTAGCTTGGACTGTGCTTGCTGCTAAATTGGCTTGTTTTGGTAAGTTTCAGCAGAAGCAGTTCAGCAACTTTGGGTTAAATGGAGAGTAAAAGAAGAACTGCTTTTTTGTGTTACTATAAAAAAAGAAACTGTCAACACATAACATCATTAACTTAATCTGAAGGACTGCAGACAGAAAGTTGCAGTTTGGTATTAAATCAAATGTGAGCAATGGAAGTAAGTTTTCTCTTGAGTTGAACCTACCTCACTAAAAGTCAAGTGGCATGGGCATGCATTTTCCTGCATGGCTGTTTAATGGATGTATGTGTAAGGGGTACAGCTACATGGGCGTAGGTGACTTAATCATATAGCAAGTGGTAAACAACAGGACAATATTTCTGTAATATTTTATATCCTGAGAAGATAAGATTGAACTAGATGCATGGGTAAAAGATTTATGATCTCTGCAGAGATTTTCTTACGTAGGTATTTCCAGGAAATTGGAACTTTTCCTTTCAATTTCTGTTTTCAGATTTTCACATCTGTAAAGTGAAAGCTATAGGTAAATACCAAGTAGAAAACTGGGAAACGGCTGGGTTTCACAATAAATGCCAAGGCAATGAATGTCAACTTTATACTGACATTTGTCGGGATATAAAAAGGCGGTGAAGAGACAGTTCAGCCTGGAACATGAAGAACTACTTGGCAGGGGGTGGTGATTGAGGGTTTTGTGTCTTTGGTGTTTCATTGGGGGCTTTGGGTTTGTTTGTTGTTTTTTGTTGTTGCTGTTGTTGTTGTATTTGTTTGTTTTGTTTTTTTATGTTTACCTAGGAAAAGACCTTGGGCCTTCCCATTATTATTTAACAGGGTCACCCTTTCTGAAGCTTTGATCCTTCTTTAACTTGCATACATAAAATGTTTGAAAATGGAGCCAAAAGTCAAAAGCAGTCTTTGCAATCAAATCCGAATAATACTTTCAGACAGTGGTCAAGGGTAGGAAAAAAAAAAGCAAGAACAATCACAGAGGTCTTCATTAAGGCTCGAGGGTTGGATGGTATTTTGCTCCCACAGTGTAGTATAGTATTTAAGAGCTGAATGAGTTCTAGTCTTAAAAAACCCCGACTTTTCTATGTGCCTTTGTGCTGCTGTTTCCAAAAATTATTTTGCATCCCTTTCTCCACCCACTCTTCCTAGAATTTAAGTCTGTCAGCTTTTAATTTTTCTTTAGCTATCCTGGCATGAAATAACTTCCTCTTTTAGCTTGGATCTCACAAGACTTTAAAAGATATATAATCTGAATGTATATTCCATTAGGTTTTAGGTATCAGGAAGAGTATCAAACAGCATGAAACTGGCCATCATAGGGTAATCAAATAGATATAACTCAATGGAATTTGAATCTTAACCAAGTGTAAATTGTTTCTACTGTTTCAGCATGTTTTATATATTTATACATAATTCCTTGATGACAGCCCCTCTTCTTTTTAGTTAATAATCACATCACTGCTATAGTTTCTATTTGTGATCATTAATGTTTATTTCCCCATACTTAGAGATAGTAGGGGACTGCAATATTTTAATGACAAAGCTCAAGTTGGTACTTGATTTTTTTTTTAATTCTGGTTTTATGTCTAATGACCAGAGTAGTTCAAACCTCCTTTGTGACAGTGGAGCCTATAGAGCTTAGATCTGCCTGTAACAAGAAACCCAAGGGAAGGACTCTTTTTGCCATGTTCATTTATTCTTACGCATTTCATTCCATCTTTCCAGATTAGTATTAGTGACTTTTCTTGCCTGTGAGTGTTGCCAGACTAGAGATACAGTATGTATAGCTATTTAGCTACAGGCAGTATGTATATCTCAGCACTTCTGGCTGAGAAGCTGGAAAGGAAGCACACAAAATGCTATGCATGAGTTCTTATCCAAGTCACTGTCTCCTAGTCAGGCAGGTACCACCGTTTCCTCTCTTTCCATGGAAGACTGAACCTCCAGTTGTTACTTTGGACATTCAGCTTGACTTTAAATCCAGTTCTATGAGCTGATAATGAAGGGCTGATTATCTCCACATTTTGTTGAGTTGGGCCATTAGAAAATTACAATAGACTTTAAAATTCTTAATATTGAATCACTTCTGTCCTCCATTTAAAGAGTCGGCAAGTCTTACAGATTAATTTAAATGGCACTACTGAAATCTTGAAGTAAAATGAGCATTTCTTAAGTCAAGATTTAAGTCAGCATTTTTCTCAGTCATTCTCTTGATCCTGTGGCATTTTAAGCTTATTATATTGAAATACTGTGTTCTTCATGTTTTAATCTTATTGTTTCTTTGCCTGATGAGGGTTGTATTGTTGCTTAAGTTAGAACTTCCATGGGGGATTTATGTAACCTGTTTAATCTTAAACTAATTTGAGTTTTATTATTATTTTTATTGGTAAAAATGCATTTTCTGTTGACAGACTTGCTGAATTTAATAAAAATTCTGTGTTCAATCTTCCATGATAGGGACCAGACCAAGAAAATGACAGCAACATATAAACAATTAAGCAAAACTTGAATTTTTGTTAGAATTTTTGAAACAACCAAACATTCCTTAAGGCTAAAGTAATTTCAAGACCACTAAAATTTTTGAAAGGAGAAAATTACTGAGTTTATTCTCAACCGTTGCATAATTTTTTAAAAAATATGCGTAATTAAAAATAGGTTTGTTAACTTGTCAAATGCATTATTTTAGAAAATTGTTCTTGATTCTTAAGAACTTCATGTGGGACAGAGTCTTTGACCTTTAATTACAGAAAGATATATTCAAAAACTGCTGTACTTTGTGAAGGAGTCATTCTATAGGTATAAAATGTTGTTATGGGAGGGATTTTAATTGCTGTTATTATTCTTTAAATTCAATTTCTATCTTGTTTTCACCATTGAAGCTTCCTTACCTGACTTGCAGCTCCTTTTGTGATAAGTCCATATTTTTGCAGCTTTATTTTCTTCCCTTGCTCATAAAGTAGCTCAAACATTGCTGCAATGTAGCCTTTTAGTTTTTTTCTTTGTTTCCCTAAATACCACATTGGGTTAAAAGTTCAGAATATATGGCCAGATACATCTCTGAAAGTGATCTCTGATCTGAAAGGCTACATACTAAATGCCTCATTTAAATATCATCATGACACTAACAACCAGGGGCATTCAATAATTAAATAAAAAAATATGCACTTTCTTGGTTTGGGGAAATTAAAGATGTTAATAATATAAAAAAGAGCAAATTGTAGCTCTTACTGAAGAGCTGGCTACTTGAACAAGAAAAATTAAAGCTTTTTGACAAAGATTATCAAGAAAATGATCCTTTTATTTAGAAAATACTTACTTAATTCATATTGTTTTCCTGTAGAAATATCCTATACTTGCTGCCAGAAGTAAAAACAAGTTACTGTGTATCCTGTAGAACTTACCTATTGATAAAGTATTGAGAAAAAAATGTTTTATTGTAAGGGATATTATCTATCTAGGTTAAAACTGGAAAAAAGTCATGTGTGCTGTTTATGACCCAAGTCTGACATGTACAAATATATTGTAAGTTTGCATCTTTTTGTTCACTGTAAATGCAAATTCTTTCATCCTACTTTTCCTGATAATACATTTTGAGCTGAAATATGTAAAGATTATATTTTAGATAATGTGAATAGTTTGTCTGTGGTTCTGGTCTAGTATGGCTTTTTGTTTGTTTGTTTCTTTGTTGCTTGACAATCAGCTGACTATTAATAAGTGCAGCTTTTCATTAAGACATCTATAACCTGAGGCAAGAGATCTTTTCCTCTTGCCTCTAATTACTTTTAACATCACTACATGAGTTCAGCTGAATACTAGCCACTATCCCCTGTACATATATCAAGGAGTAGTTTTCTATGTTAAGTTATAAGTTTTCATTGTGAAGGTTCATCTTAGGTACAAAGGACATAGGGGAGGTGTCAGGGGTGTAGGGATGTTGTTGAATGAGGTATATATATTATTAAATTGATGGAAAATTAGTAAAGCACAGTATACCATGTGATTGTTGCTGAGGAATGAACCCTGTCTTTATTTTAAAATAGATAAAATAATTATAACATTTATTTTAATCTACAAATTAGGCAAAATACTTTTCACAGACTTTTCTGAACTATAAGAGACCCACAATGATCATTAACTCCAACTCCTAAGTGGATGGCACATACAGGGATAGAACCCACAACTTTGTCATTATTAGCACCATGCTCTAACCAACTGAGCTAATTACAGTTTTCTAATCATCAAAGAGAGTTTGGGTTAATGTTTGTTTGCTTGTTTATAAGCATCTTTTGAATCCCTTTGAATCATAAGTTTGGGCTTCTACGTATGGTGAGAGTATGAGGAATGTTTTTAGTGGTACTTACCTTTCAGTTTGCCTCTTCAGCAGTCAGAAAACTCTGTTCTAGGAAAAAAAAACAACTGGAAGCAAGATGATTGACTCATCTGCTCTCTTGGTTCTTTCCATGCCAAATGCCTAAGAGCAAGGTGGAGAGTGTAAAAACCTGACTGAAGTGCAGAAGGAATTTTTTAAAATGCTGTACTTCTTGAAATAGTCAGTTTCAAACAGGCTGTTACTGTGTTATTTCTTTGGGATATGTGTACAGATTGCCTTTGCTCATTCTCTACTTTAATGTCTGCTGGTTTGCTACTTAATGTATTTCCTACATTAAAGACTTTTCATATTTGTAATATCCATTGCAGACTTTTTTATTAACAACCTCTTAAACAGTCAGATGGGTGAGTTTGTGATGGAAATCTCATTTGGTAACTAATTCTTGCAAATTAGCCACCTTTGACAAACAGATTTTGGACATTTTTGTGGTGTGATTGACTCTAACAACAGTTTCATGACAACATGTTGTGTGACCACTTTTTTTTTAACTTAATGACGCAGCTCTGCCAGAAAAAGATAGATATTGCTTTGTAGAACTGAAGTAGGCTACAGAGGGATGAGAACTTTCATGTCAGACTCCTTTCATGAACTTTTAGAGATCTGGTAGTGCAAATAATACATGTATTATTTTATATTTGACTAGTCAAACATAATAAACATTTTTTTTCTGTAAATGGTATTAGCTCTAAACCCCAAAGTATCATTGCTTCTTTTTTCCATCTTCTGTACACTTAGAAGATAAAAGGCATATTTGTAGCAATGTCAAATGAGGCAGTGATCTACAAAGGACCAGAAAAAGTGTGGGACACTTTGTCTACTGAGAATGTATTTGTTCTTAGAGAGGCATCATCCTATTATTCAGTACAGCCAGAAACTTTTAAATCCCATTTTAATTAACTTTGGTTTCAAGAAGTTTAGACCTCCTCATCTTTGGATCACATGGATGATGTATTCAGAGATCTGGGTTTCAGATTTTTGTTTCATGGACTCTGTCCTGGATTTCCTGGTTCTCGGTGTTGATTGGATTGAACAGAGCAACACAGCCAAAGGTTGCATTTATGGTTAAAAGTTGGTTTTGGTATACAAAGCTCTGCATTGTGGATTAATTTAATGAGTTTCCACACTATAATTTGGGTTATTTCTCTGTTTCATCTGAATTTATTGGCAAGACTCTTATATGCCTTAATACTTCCCTTGTGCTGTTGGATGAGACCTGAAATTTAATAAAGCAGCTTCCTGTGTGGCATAGACTCTGTTTTGTATTCCTTTCTGGTGTAAATCAGTACTTGTGAAGTTAAGAAGAGCAGTATTTTAAACCACTATTGTAAACAATATGCAGTATAGTTCAAACTATTATACAAATAATTAAATACTCTAAATTTGGTTGGTATGTTTTTGTGCGATGTTTGGTTTGGGGTTTTTTTGTTGGTTTTGCCACAATCCAATAAACACAATGTAGACTTAGAGTTGGAGAGTCCTTTATGGAATTCTTTTATTTATGTCAAAACTACTGGAAGGAGCTGTAATATTTTGTCTTCATGAAGATATTATAATCTTTATCTTTCTAATGACAATATTTGTAAGTCAAATGAAAATTTGAAAGAACCTCAGAGAAACTTGAGAGTTTAGGTAAGAGAAGAAAATGATATTTTTTGTCTCTATTTGTCTCTATCAAAGCAGCTGTGCTCAGTAAACAAATATTATGGTAATTTAATTTCATTGTCTTCGAGCTTGTGATATGAAACCTTGGTCTGTTCACATTTTTACTACTTTTCCTCTACCTTACTTTTTCTGTTGTGATGTGTTAATTAGCTACATAGCTCAGAAAGTGTCATAGTGTGCTCAGAAATAAGTTGTCACCTACTAACAATCAGATATTAGGGAGAGCTGGGACAGTAAGGAATGTCAATTCTGGCTTACTTATGCATCAGAGAAAGGAGGAAGACCATCTGTCAAGCTGAGAATTGTATGCTGTGTCCCACTAGAGAAATGGAACTGTAGGAATGGAGTCCTGGAGTCCCCATGGAGTTTTTAAGAGCACATTTTGAGCAGCATCATGAATGGATGTGTTGGCATTAGACTTTGAAGACTACTGTGACATTTTTTGTTGTTGTTAAACTGAAAGAAAATCCATTACTAGAGCAGGTTTGCTTCTCAGCTGCCTATTTAACAATTTCAGCTGTTCTTTCCAGTTATTAGCTTTCTCTAAGTAGATGTTTTCCTTGAAGCAGTATTAAGAAAATACCATTAAAAAAAAAAAGTTCAATAAATTCATTTATTTCTAAGTGGCAAATAGCTTTCATTTTAATCATTTTTGCAATGTGATTCAAGAAGAGCTGTAGGTCTCGTTTCAGTAATGTAATGATTCAGAACTCAGATTAGATTGGGGGAGCTGCTTGTTTTTTGGAAGGGGCATAGCTCAGCAGATCTATGCAGTGAAGACAAGGACTAGCTAGTTCTCTTATTTACATATATCATCTTTTGTTACAAAAGCCCCCCAAACCAAATCAATGCATGTTATCAAGTGTAATATGCTCTACAGAATAGGGCTGACTTGAACCAGGTTCAAGATGTCATTTGATGTCACAGATGTCATTTGAGAATACTAAATTTGATCATAATGTCTATGTCTATAGCTACTGGGTCTATAGTTTCCATGATACTGTTTCCTGAGGGGTGTTAACTACTGCTTGACTGAAGAATGAGCAGGCTTCAGAAAGCTCCTAATATTTCTGTATGAAGAGTCACTCTTGACTGCATCTGCTGGTGGCACACACACCCTGTGACTGCATGACCACTCCATGCTAGAGAGCAGCAGGCGTGCACAGCTGGAGACAAGGAAGATTGGTGAGACAAGAGGTGAGGTAGTCCTCAGCCTCACCTGTGTCTCAAACTCCAGACTCACACAAAGAGTTAAATAGGAAACAGAAGGCATACTTTTCTCAGAATCTCTCCCAGGTCTATGAAACAAACCAGCCTTCAACAAAAATAGTGACTAAAGGTTTTGCACCTTTCCTACCACTTCCTGTACTTGAAGATATTCTGAATCATGCCATTCAACTGCTAACTGCTGGTGAACAGAATTAAGAAGCTCATATGGCTCTAATGGAATATTGTTCTTACTCCTTAGGATATCTCCTCTGTCTTTAAAGATTATGCATACATTTTAAGAATTTTGCTGGCAAGAAGAATGCTAAATGGAAATGGTAAATGAAAAGTTTGAAACTGTTTAAAGAACATTATAAACAGATGCAATTAAATCACTGGAATAAATGACTGCTTGTTGATAAGATGCTTTGGGTAAATGCTGCTTGATTCTTACAGTTTGGCTTCACTAATTACTTATAATAAGTTATAAGCATCATTATAAAATGATATTGAACTCTGCATAATAAAAACTGATACAAAATTTGTATATTTTTGGATCTCAACAAAGTTTTCAATACTGTGTGCCACAATATCCTTCTGGACAAAATGTCCAGCACACAGCTGGATAAACACATCATGTAATGGGTGAACAACTGGCACACGGGCCAGCTGCAAAGGGTTATGGTGAAGGGGGTGACGTCAGACGGTGGCATGTCACTAGTGGGGTTTCACAGAGCTCCATTCTCAGCTCTGTGCTCTTAAATGTGTTCATAACAACTTGGATGCAGGGCTTGAAGGAATACTAAGTAAGTTTGCTGATGACACTAAATTGGGAGAAGAGGTTGATTCACTCAGAGGCAGAGGCCTGCAGGGAGACATCGACAAGTCAGAGGGCTGGGCTATCACCAACCACATGAAATTAAACAATGGGAAGGGCTGGATTCTGCACCTGGGATGGGACAGACTGGGGAATGAGAGGCTGGGAAGCAGTGCCACAGAAAGGGACCTGGGGCTCCTGGTCCATGGCAAGTTGAACGTGACTCAGCAGTGCCCTGGCAGCCAGGAGGGCCAAGTGTGTCCTGGGGTTCATCAGGCACAGCATCACAGCCAGGCAAGGGAGGGGATTGTCCTGCTCTGCTCTGAGCTGGGGCAGCCTCACCTCCAGTGCTGGGGGCAGTTCTGAGAGCCACAGTATGAAAAGATATCAAGTGCTTGAGAGCATCCACGGGAGGGCTACAAAGATGGGGAGGGGTCTAGAGAGGAAGCCTGAAGAGGAATGGCTGAGGTCACTCATTTGGTTCCACTTGGAGGAGACACCTCATTGCAGTCTTCAACATCCTCATGAGTGGTAGCAGAGGGGCAGGTACCAATCTTTTCACTCTCATGAACAGTGTCAGGACTTGAAGAAATGGCATGAATCTGAGTCAGGGGAGGTCTAGGTTGTATATCAGGAAGAGATTTTCCACCCAGAAGGTGGATGGACACTGGAACAGACTCCCCAGAGCAGTGGTCACAGCCCCAAGCCTGACAGAGTTCAAGAAGCATTTGGACAATGCTCTCAAGAACATGGTGTGACTCTTGGGGTGTCCTGTGCAGGGCCAGGAACTGAACTTTGATGATCTTGATGGGTCCTTTCCAAATCAGCTTATTCTATGATTCTATGAAATATGCTACATAGTAATATGACAGCTTCCTTTTAAATACTATTTCCTAAATTGTGACTCATCTGAAATTATGAAAAATTCTATTGTATTTATTTTTTTAAGTTGAAAACTGAAATTCCTGCATTTTTCAATGTAGGAGCAGGTGCTCTCCAGCTTTTTGTGCTTCTGGGCTTTAGGTCTTTCCCTGATGCTTATGCATTTCTTAATGACTTCAGACTTCTCCACTTTAATTATGGCAGCAGAGTTCCTTCTGGATAAAAAACAACTTAGTTCTCAAAAGGAGCAAACAAACTTCCATTATGTATCCTAAGAATGTAAATATATCCAACCTATGGGAAGAAAATATCTGATGAAAAGAAAAGGAAATAAAAAAGTTCAATAAATCTGCCTATAAAAGTACAATTATGCTATTGCATGTTGATTCAAAATGGATTTGTATAGTCCCTGTATGTTAGCCAAGTAAACAGAACCTATTTTTTTTTTTTTTTTGGTATTCCAAGTTTTCTTCATGTCTTGGCAGTTCCACAAAATAGTACAAGAAGAAAATATTCAGACTTTTTTGTTTTCTAAATGTTTTCTTGGTAAATAAAGCAGTGAGACCTAACTATATTATTATGTGTTATGCTGGTAGTGCTGAGTAAAAAGGCAACAGGCGTGCTTGAATGGCTCTTTTTACTAAATGTTCAACAGCAAATTAACTTTTAACAGAGAGAGGGCAAGAGATTCCACCATTCAAAGTGAAGTCTCTTTGAAATGGGTGTTTTAGTGACCATCTTGTGACCTGATGGAACAGCATGGACTGAGAACCCTGGAGTCAGAGGGATGATGTATGAGAGAGAAAGATTATGACTCCAACTATGAGTGCTAGCAGTGTCATTCTTTTTGTGTCAGATTTTCAAGGTAGAAGATTTGTATCAGACAATACTGAGAGAAGATTGTGCTTCTGCAGGCTTGTTATTTGTCATATTAAATTTGCCATAATCAAGTTTGACAGGCTTCTCTTTATTTTTTCCAGCAGACAATATTATTGTTGAAGATTAGTCAGATGCCTTCTGTCCATTCCCTGCCTCACATGCTATGTCATGCAAGCTTTGGAACACTTAGAACATAATTTAAATGAATGACTAATTTGGCAAGCATAATGGAAGGCACACATACCATCCTTCAATTGCACAAACCCATTATGGAGCTTTGTTACATCAGCTTCTATGATCCAGAGGGGAAAGTCACAGGATTTACTTACAAGAGCTCTGGAACTCTGGATGGAACCAGTAAGAGTTTCTGTGGCTGCTGTCAAGTAAGGGAGCGGTTGGACATGGATCTGAGAGAATGGCCATGTAAAGACTGTGGAGTTATTGTTTACAAGCAAACTACCACAAAATACCTTCTCAATGAAATGTACAAACTAGCTGCTGAAAAGGAAAAACTGTTATCCAGTGTTTTGAGATCTCATCCTATTTTGGACCATCAGGAGGAAAAGCAACAGGATGTTTCCGGAGTCCCGAAACCTAAAGGTGATAATTACTCCACTCTTACACATCAGCAGGAGTTATTGCTGGATTCTGCAAAGAGGGACAATTTGAATCACAAAAAAATGAGGAAATACAGAAGGAAAGAAAGCTTTGAGGAGATCAGACATCGGAAAGAGGGAAAAAAGATACAAGAACATCTCTGTTTACTGAGTACACAAGACACACAACAGAAAAGTAAGAAGATAGTCTCCACAAAACTTTCTGTCAGGAGTTATCCCAGCTCCTTTTCTCCCTCCAGCTGGCTAACAGTAAAAGGTAAGGATAATTTACCGGTAGACAATAGAATACAACCAGAAAGGTGGACAGAAGAGGGGTATTTTCTTAAGAGCAACAAAGCTGTGAAATTGGATGTTGACTTACCAAGTTCTAGCTCAAAAGACATCAATGATGTTGTGGCAGTTGAACCAGTGGATAATGGAGAATGCATTCCTGAAGTTAGCAAGGTGCAAGAGAGGACTACTTTGGTGAATTCATCTCAGTACAGCCTGTCTAACAAACTCGAGACATTAAGTAAATCTGCAGCTGCTAAAATCTTGAAAAGTAGCAAGTATGCTGAGCCAGTATGCAAGGAGAAACCAGGAATCACAGTTCTTGCTGAAGTCCAGGATTTAGATGCTTGCATTGAAAGAGTTACCAACCCCCCTGCAGAGTCTTTGCCTGATTCTCACAGAGATAATGAAGCCATTTCTCCTGTTCTCACAGCAGCACATAATGAGTTTATATCAAGAACTGATGTATACTCTGTAGATGAAGCTGCTGGAGACTCTAATAACAGTGTGCTGGAGGAGAAGGAGGAAGATGGCTCTGGTTTGCAGTACAAAGCAGAGAGAGTGCCCATTACTGATGAGTCATGCAACCTTGTGGGAGCTGTTAATAAAGCTCTTCTGAAAGTTATCCGGAGCGACAGTTTAGATGAAGCTGCAGAATGGAAGAGACTGCAACAAATTACGAGGGTAGACAGAAGCCTGCCAGGCTCACTATGTGAGAAAAGGACCACAGTATCCCAGGGAAACAGCAAGCATTTATTTTTGAACCTGCCTGTAAATGAAAGTCCTGATATTCCTCAGACAAGTAATAACCTTAAACTGGAAGAGAAAAGGCTGCATTCACCCCCATTAGCAGCAGTGAGTAATGTTTTTAGTAATTCATATCCGCTATCTAATACTCACAAACAAATGTCTCCCATTCCTTCTCCGTTATCTTCGAGACTGCCCAGCCCGCAGCTGCATCACCGGATCCTCCCGCTGCCAGCGCAGAGCGCCGAGGATGAATCCATCTTCAGCGACTATGGCCATGGAATACACGGCGCTCTGAACTTCTCTTTCAGTGATTTGGAGCCACAGTTTTATCGGAAGTTTTCTGATCCTGGAGAGTTGGGATTTGCCACCAGACAACGAGGCCTACATCAGAATGCAGCTGCAGGACATTTTGAAAAGTGTGCTGTGCAAGAGAAATTTACTACTCAGACACAGCAGAGTTTCTGTCCAGGTCAGTACTATTTCATACAATTTTAAACTAATGGAATCAACCAAGCATCAAAGTCTTGGAGTGTTTTCTGGGTTTGTTTGGTTTGGGTATTTTTACTAGCTATTAATAATAAATATTACATTAAATAAAAAATTATTTTTCACTACCTATGGATTGGGTGAGAAGTTGTTGAAGTTTTTAAACAAAAGTTACAGTTATAAAAGGTTTCAAGATACATTTTTATGTGTGCTTATTTTCAGTCCAATTGTTACTGAGTGACCTCTTAGCCAAAGTTAAGGAAAAACCTTTCTGCATAAAATTAAAAAAGCTCACATACTTATTTTCTTGCTTTTCCTGTGCTGTGTTCTAGTCTTTCAAAATGTCATGGTAACATTTATTCTCCAAAATGCTCTTTTTGCTTGTTTGGCTTAACTGATATAATCCAGACAAGCTAATTTACAGTGCCTTAAGTATAGGACCGGTGCTTTGACCATTTAGCTAGAGAGGTCGATGTAAATTCTGTAAGAAAAGGCTTATTTTAAAATGATTGTATGCATGAGTCACGTTACAATGTATTTGAGCACAGTGCAATGTTTATTTATAAAGATACACTGTGTAAAAATGCATAATTATATGACATCCTGAATAGCTATTTTTATTAGCTAGAACAACATCTATGCCCTTCATTTTTAACTTAAGAAGCAGGAAGGCTGGAGGATCACCTAGGCAGTGGTCTAGATATGGCTCAGACTGATCCCTCTGTCTCATGAGGGGGCTGCCAGTGCAAAGTGACATGAAAGGGAGAATCCAGAAGCAGAGGTGTCCAGGGATGTGAAACCATCACCTTAGGCAGAGGGTGTTGAACACTGCCTATGAGGTTTGCATTTATGCCTGCTACTTCTAGAAGTTGTGTTAATTCCACTCAAGACTAAATCAAGTTTCAGGTGTTTGGTGAGTTGACAAGGCTGAAAAGATGGATGCTATGCTCTTCTCTCATTCCTTTCTTGGTTCCTGTTGAGCTGTGCTGTCCTACCCCTCTCATTACATCTCGTACTCATCATACCTTTCAGTGAGCTGTTTAGCTGACAAACCAGCAATTTCACCTCTTTATAAGACTAGAGTAGCACAGAAATCTTTTTCTCTCTGTTTTACATTAGTATTTTTAAAATTAATGTGTCATTTAGAATTGTTGGATGTGGAACTGTACCTATTGTGCTGTACTCTTGTACTGTCTGCCTGGGATAGGGTTAATTTTCTCTAGAGTAGCTTGTATGGGGCAGTGTTTTGGGTTTGTGATGAAAACAGTCTCGATCACACAGGGATGTTCTAGCTTGTGCTGAGCAGTGTTTGCACAGCATCAATCCCTTCTCTGTTTCTCACTCTGCATCCCCCCAGTGAATAGGCCAGGGGCTGCACAATAGGCTGGGAGAGGACACAACCAGACAGATGACCCAGACTGACTAAAGAGAAATTCCCTGCCACATAACCTCATGCTGGGGAATAAAAGCCCAAAGAGGGGGCTTTAGAGGGGTTAGCCATCTTTTGCTTGGGACCTGGCAGGGCATCACTCTACCCATGGGAGGCGGTGAGTGATTGCTGTGGCATCACTTGTTTCATTTTTTTCTTCCGTCTTTTTCCACTTATCTTTCAGTTACTAAATAAAATTTTTGTTTGTTATCTTGACTCCCAGTTTTTGGGGTTTTTCCTTGCCTCTTCCCTCATACCACTTGGGAGGGGAAGGGAGGAGGGAGGGAATGAGTCTGTGTAGTGCTTATTTTCCCACTGGGCTTAACCCACAATGGTTTTATAACAGCACACATACATACTAATGGCATCTGTCAGCTGAAAATCATGGCTATTAAGCAGAAACTTCTTTGTGAAGAAAACCAGACAAGCCTAATTTTACTTCTTGCTTACAGTTACCTGGCAACATTAAGACAGACAGAAAATACCACAAGTTTTTTTTTTGTTTTCGTTTTCAACTATGGTTGCATGCCAGCATTATTACTGGTGTGTTAGAAAATCTGTGACTTTAAGGAGAAATTCCTTATTTTGCTGGAATATATAATACTGTACCTATGTCTCTGGGATCTGGGATAATATGACTTTCCACTTCCACCTGAACCAGGGTGGAATATTCATATTGACAGAGCGTTTGGAATACCACTCTTCTGTAAACATACCTGAATAATAACTAACTGACTATAGTTCAGTGAGACAAATGATGTATTTCCAATTTTAGTTAATGTCAATTATATTAAGATTTACAGTTATAAACTTGCACTCCTGCTTTGATCTTATCAGATTCCACTCATGTGTGAAGAGCAGAGTTTAAGAATATTTTTCAGATTTGCCTTCAATAAGGTGTTACTGTGAAATGTTTTCTTTCAATTCCAGTCTGTTATTAAATTGTGCAAGTATCTAGAGCAACTCTAAGAATTATTGAGAATTTTGGTCAACTTTTTATCAGTCAGGTTGATTGAAGGATTTGCTTCATGGCACAAATGATGGGCTTTTGAATATCTTTTCAAAGTTCTATTGCTGTCACAGTATGCACTACTTCTTCCTGAAAAACTTTTGGAGCCTTTTGTTACCCTTTTGTTTTTGGAAAATTTCATTAACTAGTTAAATACTCTAATACTAATAAACTAATTTATTAGTTTAAATTATAAATTGGACTCATCATACAGCTCTACACATAATTTTAATTCTCTTTTGTTATAGTTTGTAAACTTGATTCTTCACAGTCTTTCTCAATAATTGGAGACTATTCCTTTAGTCAAAAGGCAGACAACTAAGGCAGAGTGCCTAACTTCTGTATTTCCACTTTTCCTCAAATTCTTTATAGCTATATAAATGCATATATGGCATGTATATCATAGTTTCATGGCACAAGGTTCTATTAGTAGTTAATTGGAAAGTACAGTTTACTGGATCTTCTTGTTGAAGTGCAACTATTGGCCATGGGAATAGGTCACAGCTTTCTCTTAGTAAGTTAATAGTTAACTGGGAATAATTTATAGTTCAACAATAATAATTTGGCAATTTTCTCTGGGAATCAGAATTCCTGCATTAGCATGCAATAGGTCTATTTGAATTATGAAAGCTCTAAGAAAAAGCTTTAGAATAACTTAATGCTTTCAAATGATAAACTGCTCAGTTACAGGCAGCAAAAGCAGTAAAATTTCTCATAGAATGGCATTTATTAAACCCTCAGAAACATACTTCCTGCATTTCTGTATGAAATTCTTTCTACTGTAGTATGAAGTACATCATGCTTTTGTAGTCTTGGAGAAGCCTTTGAAAAGATATTCAATGTATCTGAATATCAGATATATTTTCTCAGGGAAAGATTTTATGAGGCCTTTTAATTCCTGTCACTGCTTCTTTATTGAAGTGAATTTGATTCAGAGCAGGAAACTTAAAAATAAAAATCACTGGTTATGACATTCCAGGACAGTGACTAGTGACTGTGCTTTGAGTCAGGATGAGACTGGCAAGGGTCATTCACCACACTTTCTGTTACATCTTTTTCTCCTAGTCTGGAAAAAAAGAATAAAAATCTGCCAAGGGGGAATGGTGAAAGCAATAAAGGGAGCAAATGAGAAAGATGATGTCACCCTATCCCCAGCCAATTAATAATGCTCCTTTCTTGGTATCTAGTAGTTGTGAAGGAAGAAGATACCCAGAAAACACAGAAATCCGAAGTTAGTAGGACTGTAGAGAAACTAAACCAAACTTGGAATAGAATTGAATGATTAAGGTTTGTGTCAGGTAAAAAGGCTGAGACTTATGGGACTGAAAAGGCAGGCCCATTCTCTACTTACTCTTTCTTCCTGTAAAAGCCTCCTCTCTTCACTTTTCCTCCCCTTCTCTGCAATAATTTTGGTGTTTTCTTTGCTTTTTGGTAATTTGAGTCAAATCACTTAGCAAGATGAAAACTGAGCCGGCAAGGAGAGAGGTGAGGGCTTTGACTGGTTTAGTGAGCTGAACAGACAAAAACCACAGCTAGGATGAGGGAGGACATGCAAGTGTGGCAGAAAGGACAAGTGAGCAAGACCACCCCTCTTGCAGGGAATTATTTGATCCCCAAAAATCTCAGTTGCATCAAAAACTGGAAGCCAGAAGGCTGGCTGGGACTGGCTAAAGCAGAAGTTGTTAGGAGTGGGAAGCTGGATGGAAATATGGAGAGACTGTGATATTTTGAGTGGGTGCTATTAATGCTGAAGCAGGAAGAACAAGAGATGGAGGACAAGTGAGAAAGGGGAACTCCAAGACCAAGTAGAGAGTGTTACCTTGGCTATGACAGAGAACATTTATGGAGTATCCCAAAACAACAAGAGTGTGGCTGACTGGAGGCAAGATAATTTTTATTTTTGTTTTGTTGGGAAAGTCTGCAAAAGGAACTGTAACCATTAGAATGTACATTTTGGGTATAAGTCTATCTGATGGTTCATGAAGTGAATGTGCAGTATCATGAAATTTTGGAGATGCAGGGAAGAGAAGGGAGGAAGAAAAAGATAAGTGAGGTAGAATTCTGTTTTTAAGGTCTTCAAAATTATAATGCTTATTGTGTTGTAGGGAAGGCATCTTATCTGCTTGGAAAGGTTGGTGAATTTAAGTGTTTAAGATTATTTCTCAAATAATTTCTTTAATTCATAATTAAAGATGTTTACCCAAGTGTTCTTTGCAATATATTCTGGATGTAATTGTGGGTGCATCTATCCCTGTCCCTGCTGATTATTAGATTGAGAATGTTGTGTTTGCTTGTTTCTGCCAAGGAGAATTTTATGGCAGCAGTTCACTTTCCATTAGAAAGAATTGAAAACAAACATTCTGGTAGTTTTGTATGGTTGTCAAAAATTACACACTGCCATTTGGAAACATGCCAATTGCTAATGGCTGTCTCTGGCAGATCAATTTTGCAGTCTTAAAAGATGAAAGTACTTTAACCTATAACTATTTGCTATATAGATAAATGCTTGAATAAATATTATTATTATTAAATTTGTGTAAGATTTTATTTTAATCCTCAAATATCTTGAAGGGAGTGAAAAGCACAAGATGATACTTTCAGTTAGATACTTCAGTCTTTGGTGGCAGGAGAAACTGTTCATATCTGTGCCCTAAGAGTCACCCTACTCCTTAGGTCTCTCAACTGCCTGTGAAAACTGGGTTATCCCAGTTTTCCTGCATTCATTTCTGTTTGCAGTGTAAACATAGCTTACTTCCATGTGAAGAAGAACACACTGATTCTACAAATACAGCAGTTATATAGTTATACACATCCATTTAAATTTCCAGCATTAAAGTAGCAGGATGTGAGAAGCTTTAGTTTTGGCTTTGGTTGGATGTATTATCATTAGCTACAAGATAATGAATCTATTGCAGTGCCAGTGTCAGACTTGTAATTGAAAAATGGCATACAGGCAACATTTCATCCCAGATATGTAATGAAGGCAGCAAAAAAAATTAATATCAAGGTACTATTTGAATATTATTCTGTCTTTTCCTAGCTTAACTCACTCTTTAAGCTGAAAAGGGACAAATAGAGTCAGGTAAGAGAAATTCAATAACAAGACCTTATGATGTGTTCCTGAGCCATAGTTTTGGAAAATGAAGTTTCATATAAACAAAACTCTGTTTGAAGGCTCTTATAACAGGAGACAGATTATATTATAGTGTTTTTGATGTTCTTTTTATAGGGAAGGGAAAGGTTTATAAATATCTTCTCTAATTGAAGTGGTTCAGAGAATTGCTAATTAGCATTTTAAAAGCACTATTGCATTGTCCACAGTAAGTATGCACCTCATGAAGTAAGTTTGCATATGGATCCCATGGAAAGATGATGCATAGTTTCTCACAGGTAATTCACATGAAAGTAATATATATGAGTGTGTTGCTTCAGAAAACCCATCTCATTCAGAATAAATGTTCTTTGAAGATGCTATAAAGGAGTTAAGAATTAAGACACTGGTGTAAGAAAAGAATTAAAATAAAAAAGAAGAGAGAATTAATCACAGAATCTCAGAATCATTTAGGCTGAAAGGACCACTTGAGATCATCTAGTCCAACCCTCTGCTCAGGCAGGGTCACCTAGAGCAAGTTGCCTGGGCCTGTGTGCAGGTTTTTTAATTTCTCCAAGAATGATGACTGAACAACCTGTCTATGCAACCTGTGTTAGTGCTTGGTCACTCTCACAGTAAATTAATGTTTTCTTTAGTTCAGGTGGAATTATGTACATTTTCAATTTACCATCTCAGTGTCACAAATTCCAGTAACTTCTACTCTAAACTTATTTCTTTTAGCCCAATGTGTCTCTAACATCCTATGGGAATTGTGTTACCTACAGACTCAGTGTGGCTAGAACAGAGTTAATTATTTCTGAAGATCTTTCCAGCTGTTGACTTTCTGAGTCATAGTGAGTAACACCACCGTCCTGACTGTCACTTAGGTCAGTAAGATAGATATCCTCTTTGATAAGGATTTCTCTTGCTCTCTCTGGATACAGTTGCAAGTTGTATCTAAAATTTTTCCTGTTAAATTTACTTGTTTCTAGATATGTAATCTTGCAAAGTTTGCTAACTGTATGTTCAGCTAAAATTACAGTCACTACATAGCAGTTTAATGGATCTTTGTTTTCCTGTTATATTCAGTGCAGTTACTCATTGTACACTATATTGTGATTGCCTTTGAGGACATAATCCTGTGTTCTCTATTGAGTCTTATTACACATGGTAATGATAAAAGATCCTTAATACTTCATCCCAGTGCAGCTAAAATCTTCTTGTACCAGTATAAAAAAATAAGGCCATGCTGCATTGAAAGGTAGACTTATGGAAGTTTGAAATGAATGTAGGCAGGACTGTAAGTTCAAGACAAGGTCTCTGAGTTAAAAAGACCCTCTGAAGACTGGCCCTGATAGATTCTGTGAACAAATAGCTCCTGTTTTAGTTGAATGACTTCTCAGCATGACACACTTAAGCAACAGTTATATTTTCTTCTCTCTTTGTAACATGTGACTCTTCAGTCAAAGGCAATCACTGAAGGGAAACCAAGTGAATTAAATTGGAATGGAAAACCAGAGACAGCTTAATGTTTTATGCAGGTCATAGATTAACAATTTTCTGTTTCATGGGGGGAGAAAAGGCCAAAACATTCCTTCTGGCATACAGTTTGTGCACTCAGTTTAAGAAACTTGCTGTAATGAAGTGGACTTCTTTTCTCATCAGTCTAAAAAGAATTTCTTGATGTAAAATACTGGGATAATGTGGTGGTTTTGCCGTTTCTTAAATCTGTATGTATTATGTTGGCCACTTAAAACAAGCTGGTAGAAATGGCTCAGCTGAAATTTTCTTGATGGATCAGGATGATTTATAAACTGAGATCAGATTCAGGTATTTATCTCTGTAAGTATGATTTAATAATTTAGGAATTTTTAAAATCCCTAGTAGTTACCTTTTGGTATTTTGTCTCTGAAAAAGTGACATAGCATCAAACCCAACTTGTAAAAAGTGGTGAAAAATTCTGCATACTCTGCATAAAAATATACTTTAAAATACTGAAAATTAATAAAGATGCTATTTATGTGTTTGTGGTGCCCCATACCAGTAAATAATTTTGAAAAGTATTTAATGATTTAGATATTACATAAATCTATAATAATATTTAAATAATACCTGTAAGTAGTGAATATTATTTATGAGTCATAGCATTAAAATAGTGCACCTATTTAATGATTTATTTAAATATGTCAGAGTAATTTTCTTTGGGCTTAGATTATGAGTACCCTTGCATTTAGATTATGTTGACTTCTCAATTGCACTAAGTGTTTATGATTTTCTAGACCATATTGAAAGATCTCTTCAGGCTTGTCTGTTTTGTTGCTGGGATCAGCGAGGTAAAAATAGGAGAGAAAAAATAGAGGTGAGATGCTGAGAGCTGTTGGATGTGTTTTACGTGAGAAATTTTAAAGGCTCTGGGAAATTAATCTTTTTACCAGAACAAAAGGTGAGGAAAGAAGAAAATATAAATAATTCAGGGTCCCCCTCCTGAGTGACAGTCTCTATATACTGCCACTTTTAATGTCCTGTGTGATAAAGATTTCAATGCTTTGTAATTTTCTAGATTGTTTTCACATTTACATTTTGGATGTGTTAAAATGGAAAGTGCTATGTTTTTTTCTTATAAGGTTTGCTTTTACAGTGAAGAGACATATGGGACGTTTTTGCATTCTGAATACAATGAGCCTCTCTGAAATTGTCCTAAGCAGTCAGTTAGCATTTCTTTGCTATCAATATACAATTTAATGATTTTTGAATTGGATAGTTCAAAACTACCAAGGGTAAGAGTAAAACTGATGAATGGTTTAGCTAACCTATATTACCATGTTTGCTCTTACTTTTCTTGACTATGTTGAAAGTTAAGAGGGAAAATGTGTTCTAGAAAAATCTGACTTTATGGGAAAAGGCATTCTGAGTTTCTACTCTGTAACATTTTCAGTCATTTCAGTATTTTTTTGCCTATCTCATGAGTAGAGCTGTTTATTGATTGTTAGCCCTGCAACTCTGAACCTGTTAAATCTCCAAAACCACCAAATATATATGAATAGAAAATAATTCTTATTATGTGTACAAAATGAAGTAAATTGATTGTTGTTCTCTAAGCTCCAGTGTTTCTATTACAGAAACATAAGTAAAACTAACAAAACTGTAGTACAGGAGAGTTTGGCAACCAAAAGTTATTACTTCATGAACTTATTTTTGAGTCATGAATTGTAGGAAATCTAAAACGGGTTGTTCCCATCCTTTTACCCCCTAACACTCCACATTTTTCAGCAGCTAGGCTAGTAGTCCTGCCAGCTGTAGGGCACACCCTCAGTTCCCAACCTGCTCCCAGCAGTTTTAATTGTTACTATTTGCAAAATACCAGGTGCCCTCTGTGACCTAAGATGTTAATCGTGCTTACCTCATACACATAATTTGTGTATGGGATCTGATTCACATTGTCAGTGTACTTAGAACAAATAGCTTGATTTCCATGCCCAGAAAAACTGAACACTACAGCTGCTAAGGCAGGCATATTTAAAAGCTGCAGAATTTTCTTAAGCACGTTGTAGTAAATTAGGAGCATTAGTCAGCAGCAGTCATTCCAAGATCTTTGGAGCAATTACTCAAAAAATTGTTTCTTTTATTTTACTCAGTACTGAAGTCGGTGGTTTTGTAGTAGTCCCTCAATCTAAATCTTTGTTAAGTTTGTTGGAGGAAGTAAACTTTTGGAGGTGTTTTTTTCTGTGTTAATTTTATTTAAAACATATATGTATATCACCTGTAAAGCAGATGGCATTGAGCCATTTCATCTCACAATAACTAAAATTTAGAGGTTATCTTCTCTAAGTTTCTTCTAGAGTATATATTTTTGTCAGTAATGTCATTATCAATATATGGTAAACTTGAGCATATGTTCACTAATTTCTGATTTTTCAAAGTGAAATTTGTTTTATCTTAAGAAATTAAAGTATTCAAGTATGAAAAATGTATTGAAAAAAGTTATTAAAATAAAAACGACTCAATTTTGGAAAGTATATATTTTAAAACAAATTTATATTAAAATGTAATTACAGTTACACATAATATTATGTAATATAATTTATATACAGTTACATGTTCCAATAGACATCACAGTTTAAACTTGAGCATGTATTTGATAGTTATATGAAGTCATGGCAGTCAGATCTTTTTCTTCTTTTTGAAAAATGTCAGCTTTCATAGAAATAAAATTTAAAACAAAGAAAACCCCAAACAAACAATTTTTTTTTCCAGGAGTGGCCACCTCTGAAAATTATTTTCCAGGTTAATAATAAACTTCAACTAATATACCAAGGACAGAAGAAGGCAATACATCTTTCTGCATAGCCAAAATATTGTACAAAATCTAAGTACTTACTTATCATGCTTTTGTACCTATATTTTCTTTCTTATGCTTCTTTCATGGGATGGACCTAATAATTTTTGTACTAGTTTGCTACAACAGATTATTCTTTAAATCTGACATACAGTGTACTTCTATTAAACAGACAAATAAGACAAATATCACTATATAAATTCCTAGGAATTGTTTACATGTTTGTTTTTTTCCTTGTGATTAATTTGTATTCCACTTTTATACTTATTTATGCAAGTTATACTTAGGCAAAGATATTTGCATGCAAAGATGGGAAACAAAATGTTAGGACATACTTTTTCAGGTTTTCACTTTCTTCAAAAATCTCTTACTTTTTAGCCTTCAGGTTTCTACCTTGTCATCTTGTGTTTAGTATGAATGGCAGTGTTGCATTTGGATGTTTTTCTTATATCATGGGGAAAAAAATCCTAATTTTGTTGCTTAGTTTTTCAGTCTTAATCCACGTTGAGAGTTCTCCTGCAATCTGTGGATTAGTGAAAGAGGCCATACCTAATTAGTCCAAAGAGCCTTATTTCTCATCTCATCAGGCATTGAATATTTGTCAAGTCCTTTTCATCAAAGTGATTGGATAACATTTAAACTATTTCACCTTGCAACCAAAACAAAAACTTTGTTTCCATTCTATTCAGAATCTGGTTTCTGGTAAGGACTTTGAATTTAAAGGCTTTATTTGAAGGCTAGCAGAAAATAAGGTGTAGTTAAAAACTATTTCAGATTTCAAGGGTGACACTTTGCAAGAGATCTCTCTTTTGTTATAGAGATACCTTTGAGATAGCTAAGTACAGTGAGAAGACTTTCTTTTGTAATCCCTCCAAAGTGAAATAATTTTTTTTCAAAAACAGGCAGAAGTCTGGGGTTTTTTAAAGTAAATTAAATAAGTGAGAATTTTTCTCCCCAATCCTCCATGGTATTTCTAACCATACAAGATTACTTTCTAGTCCTATTTTTTTCTCCTAGCACTAATTGTGTTTCATTTGCAGTAATGTAGATGCTTTGTATGAGAGGAGTCACACAGGGTGTGTTTGCATGGCGTGTCTGGTCCACACTAGCCACCCATTGCTTTTCCAGAGTGGTCTGTGAGACTCTGGATGGATACCCACACAGTTCAAAGAGAAGCCTGAGCAATCCTTGCAGAGCTGCAGTTGCTAAGATATGTCTGCACAGGCTTCATACATCTTCAGACATCCCTGTGGCATGGCTGCTGTCATTCCAGTCTTGTGGCACACAGCAAGGACCTGAAGCTTTCCTCATGTGGGTTAGGTGTGACTACAGGCTCAAAGGGGATTCCAGAATACAAGCAAGGCTGTGACATAGCCTGGGCTTGAGGCATTAATAATGTGGATGGCCAGTGACACAGGGCATAAAAGGAGGTTCAATTAACTTTGTAAAGTAAGTTGCAGCTCTGTCATCAGAGGGTTGAATTCTCTTATGTGTAATTCGTTGAAATTGATGTTAAATGTGCAAATGGAGATGACAGCTGGGTGTTCCAGCAGAACAAATGAAAGGTTTCTTGGAATTCAGGTCTGCTTTAGCAGCTTTGGCTGCTAAAAACAACATCTAATGACACTAACATTTAAATAGTCATGACTTTGAACAATCATGGAAATATTTCCACCCATCCTCCTGTATAGTAGCATGCTGCTTTGCTTTCTTACTCAGCAGTCATCCTAAAAACACTCCCACAACCCCTTCATCATGTCTCCTTCATTTCCATTACTTTTCTCCTTCATCTGACTTACACTCTCCTATCTGCACCTTTTGAAACAAGCTCATATTTGCTTGTTCACACGGAATGATCTCTGCCACCCTCTTCAATATGCTGGGCAATTACCTGTAAGACAATTTCACAAATGAAAGGAAGGAATGCTGAATGTTACTTCCTTATTGCACAAGATCTTCAGAATGGATGCAAAATTGTGCAGAATGGAAAAAGCAGAGTTTTAGGTGCCCTAGGGGTGCCTGAGGCACAGGCACAGAGCTGGCAAAAATGACCTGGAATGATCCATACCTGTGCGGACTGGGGTAAATTAATTTTGGCATCTAACATTCATTTAGGCAACTGAGTCCAAATAATTGTATTGTAAATGATGTTTCAGCTTTTTATTACAGCAATTTTTGTTGACTTAATCTAGCCAAGCTATTAAAAACTGGATATATTCCTTCAGAAAAACAAGAATTATTTTTTTAAAATGCATTGGATTTTGGGTCTAGACACTCATCGTACATTTTGGTGCTTTGTAGTCTTTGTTCATTGTTCTGAAAATTGAACTCTATTTAACTCTGTATTCTTTCTTCTGGGAGCTGCCTGTATTTCTGTATTGCATTTCTACTTAAGTATAATTCAGTCATTGTCTCTGCATCAGTGCAGTAAGGCACTTCATTTGACTTTTAACCATAAAACTTAACCAACCATATTGGGATTTTCTGGAAACTGATTTTCTGGTCCTCAGTCCACAGATACAGCATCTCTATTTTTTTTAATCCTAGCATGAAAATTAATGAAGTGAAACTAAATGTACTTCTTGGTGACACAAGTACAGGGTTCAGGAGGACAAACCTTAGAGTCTTTGGCCAGTATGCAGAATTTGCATAACAGGTTTACTGTTACAGCAGAACTATGAGCACAGAAATAAAAAGAAGTTATGCTTTTCATTTGGTTCCTTTGGCATCTAGATGTTGAAGATGAAAGAAGTTTAAAATAGGAAGTATATTTTTCACATGAATCAGAAATATGACCAGTAGCATTTTGCTGCCACATTCCCATCGTGGTGTGCTTCAGGACAGAGTGCCTTGAGAGAGAGAGCCACCCTTTTCAAGAACAGCACTGGATGCAGGCTTAACTCAAAGCAAGACAGGGAGCATATGCTTATGATGGATTTAAATAGGAATGCTTTTCCAAAACAAAATTATATGCTAGATGGCCAACACTTGCAAAGTTGTAATTTTATATTTAAAGTAAATGTAATAATACTGGCAGCCTTGAGGTTGCTGGATTGCAGTAGTGACTGGTATTTATAGCTGGTTCATTAGCAAACCAGTGGAAAATTTCATATGACAAAAATCCATTTGGCTAATGAGCCACCTTTTAATTAGGTTCTGAACTTGCAAAAGAATACAGCTTATTTTTTTCCTCAGTAGTGTAATATAACTGCATAAAGCATTTGCAAAAGTGAATTGAATGACAAAAATATGTTCTAGTGGATTAAGCAGACCACTTGTTAGGTACTTAGACATCTAAGGCTTTGTTTTGACAGACCAAACTGAGGCCAGTAAAAAGGGCTAAGTTACATAATGAAGAGTGTTGTCTTTTGTTTTGTAATAGAACACTTTGAGTTCAAGAAAGCCCTGATAAAGCTGATATGCTTGTGACTTCTTCTGGTTGTTTATACAGCTACTTTGACACACAAGTGTTATTGAACATGCATGTAGTATCTTGCAGGCATTATGCAAACAGCCATCTATACACCGAAAAAATGTCTTTCCCAAAAAAGTACTTTAAAGAAAATGAAAAGCTGTCTCCAAATTTGACTAGTTTTAACATGTAGATGTGTCAGAGTTGAGACTGTGAAACGTTGCTTGTCATTTTGGCAGATACTTGTTAAAATATGAATAAATACAGACTGGATTAAAAAGAAATGTAGGTGGTAACTAGTAAAATTCTGGCTCTTTTTTTTTTTTTTTCCATAATTTCTGCTCTGCAATTTTAAGATTGCTATAATTAGCCAGTCCTATACTGAATCACACTGTAAAATAAAGGAAATGAGGATGTTGAGAGGTAGCTGTTCTAAAGTAGCACATATCCTCATGACTTCTGAAACCTCCTCCTTGTGATGTTCATCTTTCATTCCCCTCTTTATCCCAACACTTAACCAAGTCCTAGTCAGTCTTCCTCCCTAGCTGTAAAGTCAATGTTTCTGTGCCTGGGGATGCATATCATAATATCCATCCTGACCTCTCTGAGGGTCAGGAATGCTGCTCTAGCCAATGAATATCACATCATGATATTTGGAGAGAAGTGCTATGAAGAACTGTAGAAAGCATTTCCTAAGTAAAAAAATGTGAACTTAAAGGAAATAAATAGGAAGCCATGCACAAAAACCCTCTACAATTTCACTTCATATATAAAATGCAGCTGGTCATTTCCTTCAACCAATGAGAGCTGTGAATCTTGACACAGTCCCATGTAAATAAAAACTAAACTTTCAAAGGGAGCAAATTGGGAATTTTTAGAGAAGAAGTAACCCCCAAAAACATTATTCCACTTTATGAGCTCTAGTGCTCTCACACTTCAATTATATTCCAGTCCTCATTCTCTGTCTTAAAAAGTGTATGATAAAACTGGGATATATTCAGGGAAGGACAACAGTTTTAAAGTACAAAGAATTGTCTTTAGCCTGGGAGAAAACCCCTAAAGATAACTGACAAGATGTATGATACAGATTGTAAAACTGAGTGGCTGAAGAGATTGGATAGGACTGTATTTTTCTCTCCCTCTTTCCTGTACTCCACCTGAAGTGCACTAAAATGTTGACGGTGGAATGAATATGATTAAAGTACACCATCTTCTTTGAATGCAGAATTTTCAGTTGGCAACAGTTTTCAACAGTTGAAGAGAAGTCATTAGTGGATGCCACTGTAATTCAGTCTTGAGCTCACATGCCATTCATGTAGATTACATCTCAATACATACAAAAAAAAATCAAAATGCTAGGAAAAGCATAAATGTAAAAGAGGAATAGTTTGAACCTTTAATTTATTCAAAGAAAGTTTAAAATACTTTAAGCAATCTATTGCCACTTCAACACCCCCATGTTTTCACAAGTAACAGTATCTATATAGGTGTCATAATTTATTTTCAGAAGTACTGTTCACCTCTCACTTCTTGTGAAATCTGTGAAAGTGGGGAATATTCAACAGCATTGAAAACTGGAAGAACTGTCCAGTGGTTGTGGACTAAATCTGACTTAAGATTTCCTAAGTACCAAGAAAAAGGATTAAAGGGTTTTTTTTCCATTTAATTGAGAAAAAAAGCTGATGGATTGTTTTTTGTTTTAACTGATTTCTTATCCAATGTCTAACAGTGTGAGTTTGTGATTAGCTGAGGCAAGTAAAGATTTGGAACACCATAAATAAAATAAAAGAGTGGATAATATATAAAAAAAAAAAAAAGATAAAGTAGGCCATTCAGTATTGCCATTTAAGTTTAGAGGTAAGAAGAATACAAGGCATTGTCAGTGACACTGCTCAAATTCTTATACAAGTGCTGACTGGAACTGTAAAAAACACATCTCCATGAATGTGGTTATACTGCTTTCTCGAGGTTTTGGAGGAATTGAAGCCCATTTGTGAGTCACAGTGTGCTGCACTGTAATAAAACCTTTTTAATTGAGAGTTCACTGTGAGCATATACAAAAATTGCGTCCTACAGGATCTTTTTCCTTGACAGTAGGATTGGACATTCATGAAAACTCAGAAAATTTGCCAGATGGGTAATCAATTCCCTTTGCTCAGTCACCCGATTTCCCTAAGACTGTAAAAGTCAGTGTATGTCTGTCTGTGCCTGTAGGATTGCTTGGTAGTGCACCAAACATCACAATGATAGTATCCCAGTAACAGAAGCATAGCAGGGCTTTGGAGTTTCTGCAAGCTCATGATGCACTAAATGCATTCAGAGATACTTGCATTAGAAAACAGTCAGCTGAATCTTTTGAAAATTTGTGTGATGCTGACTGATTTAGGTTCAGCATGACCCTGTCAATAGTGACATGGGGTATGCTGATGCCAGACTTAGCAAAGTGTGTTAATTAAGGTAATCTTTTTCTCTTTGCTACTGTCCTCATGCTGAGATATTGCCACTCAGAATCTGACCATGGCAGAAAGGTCTTCACTGCTTGTTTTCTGTTCCTGTCTTAGTAAAGCAGAAAAAGTAGGTATCGGTTGTCACAGCACATGTGAAATAACACAGCTGTAGATCTTTGGGACATGAATTATCAAATTATTTTAGGTGTCAGACAGACTTCTTTATTTCTTCTATGTAAATATTAATGTGGCTGCTTTTGCAGAAGATGGACATTCCTTAATGACTCAGAACTGTGTCATCCTACAGTTGCATTTTACTTGTCCTGGATGCAATTTTTCACTTACTAATTTAGAATCAAAGAATCGGTTAGGTTGAAAAAAACCACTAAGGTCATTGAGTCCAACCATTAACCCAGCACTGCCAGGTCTTCCACTAAACCATGTCTGTAAGTGCCACATCTACACATTTTTTAAACCCTCCAGGGATGATGACTCAACCACTTTCTTGGGCAGCCTGTTCCAATGCTTAACAACCTTTTCAGTGAAGAACCTTTCCCTAGTAACCAATGTAAATCTTCCCTGGTGTAGCTTGTAGTCATTTCCTCTTGTCCTATTGCTTGTTACTTGCAAGAAGAGAACAAGCCTCCTTTGTTTCCAGGCTAAACAATTATCTCAGACACTCCTGACAGGTCTTGTACTCCAGACCCTTCCCCAGCTCCATTGCACTTCTCTGGACATGCTCCAGCAGCTCAGTGTCTGTCTTGTCCCTGGGGGTCCCTATACTGAGCACAGAACTCGAGGTGCAGTGTCAGTATGTGGAGAAGAGAGGAGCAATCACTGCCCTGCTCCTGCTGGCCACACTATTGCTGAGACAGCCCAGGATGCCTTTGGCCTTCTTGGCCATCTGAGCACATGCTGGCTCATGTTCAGCTGCTGCCAAAATCCTTTTCTGCTGGGCAGCATTCCAGCCACTCTTCCTCTAGTCTACAGAGCTGTCTGGGGTTGTTGTGACCAAGTGCAGGACCTGGCACTTGGCCTTGTTAAACCTCACACCAGTGGTCTCAGCCCAATGATCCAGGCTGTCCAGATCCCTCTACAGAGCCCTGTTACCCTTCAGCTGATCAACATTCCTGCCCAACTTGATATTGCCTGTAATCTCTCTGAGAGTGCACTTGATACCCTCATCCAGGTTGTTGATAAATGTATTTAACAGGACTGGCCCCAATGCTGAGCCCTGGAGAACACCACTCATCACTGGCCACCAGCTGGATGTAACTTCCTTCATGACATCTCTGGGCACAGTCATACAGCCTGTTATTTGCCCAGTGATGAGTGCACCTGTCCAAGCCATGGCTGCCAGTTTTTCCAGGAGAATGCTGTGGGATACAGCACCAAAGGCTTGAGTATAGCCCAGGCTGATTCTGCACATTCACAGAATGTTACCATTCTCACTCAAGATAATGCATATGTTAAGGTAGTCTGGAATGAGGGAATGAGCATTGGGAATGAGGTTAGAAAAGGAGACACTAGCTGTAAAATCCTGACTACATCTCTTAGTAAAAAGTCAAGATGCTAGGAAAAGCATAAATGTAAATAAAAGCATAAATGTAAATAAAAGCATAAATGGTCATAAAACAGGTGATCATTTTGCTGCAAAGTCTCGAGTATTTTGTTTTTTATTAATCTTAAGCAACGTTGCTGCCCATTTTCCTGGTTTCCTGATTTTCAGTGTATTTTGGGCTGTTGTGTGTCTTCCTGTTGGATAAAAGGCAGAAGACTGTCAGATGCAATGCAATGTTATTCCAAGAGGAGGAGAAGGAAGAGCACAGGCTGTGCAGGCTGTGTTCATTCTCCTATTATCACAGTGCTGCCTTGCACTGATGAGTCATGGTCTAGTTATAAATAACATGCTCAGTGTTAATTAATTTTGCTGCTGTCGATAATGTCCCTGATTATCTATACAGACTGTTCTTAAATTGTTGCTTCTGGCACTTTTGTATATTTCTATCCATACTTCATTATATCAAATCTTAATATTTGCACTAAAATATTTATATGACATTTATGCAATGTAGAGGTGGCTGACCTAAGTGACTTCTACAAATAGATGCATTGATGTTAAAGCTTGTTTTAGGCAGCTTTCAAAATTTTGAAGTGTAGGGTAAAACATATAGATTGTGTAAAATCAATCCTACTGTCATTCATTTTCTAATGCCCAAACCAAATCTTTTCAGTGGTGACTTTGCCTTTCTCATGGTTAAGAAAGAGAACCAGTGTATAAGGAGAAATATTATAGAAAAAGCACATGAGAAAAGTAATGTTTTTCTATATAGTTCCTAATTTTTCTTATTGCACTAGCTACAGATTTATAATCTTCTCAAAACTGTTGCTTGCAAGGTCAAATCTTGCTAAACAAAATAAAGAATAAAAAATTGAAATATCAATCTCCACCTCCACATTCTTTTAGCTAACTGTCTAATACCACAGATGAGAGAGCTAGTTGTAAAAAGTCACAGTGAAACACTCCCCATAACAGCAATTACAGGATTAGGAATGCTTCCATTTTTGGTAGTTGCTTTGAGTGTAGTCTTATATGGTATGTGCTCTGGCTGTAGAAATTACTTCAGGTAATGAAGTTGTAAACAGTTGCAAACAGGTTTTGGAAAATTATCATTATCTATTTGATAGCCCCACAAGGCACTTAGCATATGCTTACTAAGAAAAACATATGAATTGTCAAGTATTTTAAATTTTTCTGTTGTATTTAATTTTTATATGTCCATAAAAGGCTCACTTGGGAAATGTTGTATAATTAATATGCTGATTGGATATTTAACTAGATTGCTTTGGATATTACCCCCATCTGGAAGTTACTGTGAGCACTGAAGTTCTTTGGCATTAAAAATGAGCCTTTCACTAAAAGCTCCTGGCATTGCAGCTCAGAACCTTGCCTGAACATTGATTGTGGCATTTGACTGTGGACTTGTGAAATTTCTTTGGGAATAGTAAAAGATTAAGAATTTGCGCTGAGGTGCCAATTGCTTCCTGTGTTATATCCTCTTGGGGTTTTTAGGATCTTTGGCTCTTTGTTTGTTGTGCCAGTTGTGAACACTTGAGAGCATCTTGCTTGCATCTAAAGCAAGAGTGGGCTGGGGAGTGACAGGGCAGGTCTTGCTCGTTATTTGCTCACTGAACTCATTCAATTTGAGTATGTGCTAAAGCAGTGGCTTGTATGGGGCCAGACTGGCTCAGCACCTTTCAGGGCTGTCTCCTAATTCAGAAAATGCATTCTGTACTTGTTACTAGAGTTCCTGTTCCTCAGGTTTCTCAAGCAATGTGGGATGATACAGCATTGAATCTTGAATGTGGTTCTCTCATCTTTCTGCTGATGATCTTGCCTTTTTCTTTGTTTCGTTTTGTGGTTTTTTGTTGGGTTTTTTCACCCCTAATCTAAATTGTACTAGCTCTTTTACATTACCTAATAAGTATTCTTATTTTTTCTGTTAGGGTTTGCTCTCTTATGAACTGGAGATTTTTGTCTAGAAGGAATAGACTGAGGGGAAGGAAAAAAAGCAGTATAAAGTTTAAAAATTGCTGTAAATTTAAACCCTTAATAAAAAAAATATATAAATCAGTGTCAACAGACTAAATGAAAGGTTGCTTTAATACAAACCATTTAAATTTATATAAGGAATTTACAGGACTTGATAGATGTTGCTAATTTTATTAGGTTTATAATGATTCTGAAGTATTTTTGAAAAGCATTGAGTTGTATCACATGCTTTGTGATATTTGAGAAGTTGCATAGGCTTTTTTTTTGCAAGAAAATAAATATTTTTGATTTCCTTCATATCACTAAATTTAGTGGTTTCTCAGTCAAACTTTCTAGGCCAGAGAGCTTTATTTCCATCAGTTTTTGCTGTTATTTTCTTTCAATGATAGATGTTCATGTCAAGCTATGTACAGGTTTTCACCTCCTGCAGGAAGATATCCTTCTTCAATTTCACACTTCAGAATAAAATACTGATTTTTATTTACTAGCAAGGGAGGGAAGTCTTAATTTTACTTGGAAATAGATTTTTCTGTTAGTAATTGTATGGATTTAAAGCCACTTACACACTTTTTCTCCATTATTAGTTGTACTAAGTTGTATTTATATTTGCAAGGAGAAAGAGGACACAGAAAAAGGTCAATAAATGGTTGATTGTTTTGGATATTGGCACTTTAGGAGCTCCTAGCTTTCTCAGCACTACCAGGACCTGAACTGGCACTGCAGGGTGTTGCTGCTCCAGGGCTTTGTTCCCAACTCACCACTTTGAGAGATCTGATTTGAGGACTGCTCCATTCAGGCTTCTTTGTTAAAGCAGTATAGCAAGTATCAGGCTTAACAATTGTTTTTTAACATCCACAATTTGTCATCATGCAAAAAGAGTTTCTAAATGTACTGTGGAAATAGGTAATCTTCAGCAAGGATTTTGCTAAACTGCTTACATTATGAAATGCCCATGCTACAATGCAGATTAAATAAAACTATATAAATTAGGGGAAAAGATGACATATGTCTTCATTCCCAAATACAGCATTTAGTATAATTTTTGAATTTCTCTAGCCTTGCATTATAAGGTTTTTTCATGTAAAAAGAATTTATTCATCTACCTAGTACTCTGTTCACTTTTCTGCACAGACAACTACATAGTTCTTACATTTTATTCAATAAACCAGAAAGAACTGTATTGATGATGAGATTTTAGTCTTCTCTTGGGTCTCTACCAGAGCAAACAGGTTTCTTCTATTTGCTTTTTTCCCGTTAAGGAAATCTGTAAAATTAAAAGGGAGAGAAGAGTGCTCCCTCTAGGTTTTAAAATCCCCTTTCTACTTCTCTTATCTTTCTCCCTACTTATTCATATTTCTTCAACTTCATAGCAGACTTCAACTCCAGCAAATCTAATCCTGTTGTCCTCTGAACCAGCTACATACACAGGAATACTGAGTGCAGAACTTATATGTTTATACAGAATTAATGTCTTCATATACTAACAGATATGAGATACCACAGATGGCATGTGGATGGAACTGTGCAATACCATCTAACCACAGAATCTGAAACTGCTGAGGCTACTTCCAGTGCTGTTTCAATTTGAGATTAAATACACTGGGGTCTGTAATAACAAAAATATGAGAGACATTTTAAAGAAGAAAAATCAGAAAGCTTTTACTGCTTAGAAGGGAAAAGGTCAGACCAGAGGGATGGATCATGAAATTTGAGGTTCTCACTGCAAAACAAAAAAAATCTGGTAGGATCTGCACATTTCAGATTTCCATAACTTAAAAAATACATTGACTCAGTTTATCTTCATGTTCCCCCAGTGCCTTCAATAACAATGGTCAAGCCTCATCTATTTGAACAAGGCAAAGACTCTGTAACATGCTGCGATTTACTGACTTAAGATCTTGCAAGAGCTAAATCCCTACAGTAATGACATTCTCTTAAGTCAGTAATACTGTAAATCCTCTAAATGTAGCTCTGATGTTTAGAGTGTTCATTTCTACTGTCAAAATGATGCCTTTAAATAGGCAACTTCTGAGTTAGACTTTTGTGGCTCATTTGCTGAAAAACCTACTTAGTTATTTATTTTGTTTGTTAGCATTTTTTCCCCTAAAATTTAAGACCTCCCAAAACTTTAAAAGTCTACAAAATCTGGCATTCTGAGACTCATTCCCAAATGGTGTTCAAAGATTTAAATTTTACTTGCCATCTTTGCACTTCTTCCAAGAGGCAAGCAGTGAACACAAGTATCTAATTACCACAAGGTGTTCTTTATTCATGCATATGAGTGCTTATAACATTCAATCAACTAGGCAACAGAATCACATTATGTAGGAATCATCACACAAAAAGAATAAGCATTATATTTTTATCCTATGTGGTATAGTAAAGCAATCTAGAAAGAATGGAGAGTGATGGAAATATTAGCATATACTGGTCAGGAAACATAGCTAAAAGCAATCAGTGTAAACATTGTCCTCAGAGTTAAATGAGTTGTGGTTAAGCAAACCATGTACTGAAGAAAATGGATATCATGACATCCTAATCTCTTGAACTAGCAAAAAAAAAAAAAAAAAAAAAAAAAAAAAATCAAAAAACCAAAACAATAAAACAACAACAACAAAACAAACACAGCTTTTCTATAGAGACAGACTGTCCATAGAAACTGTTCCATAGAATTGTGTATTCCACAATGGTGACTTAAAAGAAATGTATCACATGGTATCTAGCTTGTTTGCTAGTTTAAGAATTTGTGTTTAAAAGACTTTGTATGACAAGAATAGCAGTTTTGTGCAAAAAAAGTTAGATTCAATTACCATATAATTATGTACTTTCAGCATAGGACTAGAGGGTTTAGGAAATCCTGCATGTACTATTTATTGTCACAGTCTGATGATGTGACCCTGTCTGTACCCCTGAGGTTTGAGTGCTCATCTGTCTTACCTGTGACAACATAAAAAAGTTGTTTCCTTACACTCACAAAGTCTGCACGGCAAAAATTGCCAAATACACATTAAATATTCAGTCTTCCCTTATTTACATTGCTCTGTCTTCCATTCCCTTGGGACAGTAGACGTCAGCAGATCTGTATTTGGGCAGTCTCCTTTGTACATACAGTGCACACAGGAGGCACTCCTAAGTGGTATAAACTGTAAAACCTGGAACACAGTTTGAATAGCAATTGAACTTTCTTGAGAGCCTTTTTTTTTTTTTTTTCAGCAGGAAGAAAAAAAAAAGTAGATTCATTTAAGTTGGTTAAAGGATAAACATATGCATTTTAAACTATCTAAATTTAGCCTGTGATTCAATGATATATACATGTGTTTGCATATGCATGCATAAAATATATATGACCTTTTTTTAAAATGCACAATCAGATTAGGTTGCCAGTTTTTTTAAAAAAATGTTTCCTGGATAAGTGTAAGTAGTAGTAAAATCCATCTGTCAGAGCTGACAGACAGAATGGTGAACCTCAGGGAAAAATATGCCCAACATTTAAGAATTTGCATAAAATAGACTACTTGGAGAGATGGTTAAAGTTCTCCCTTCATATTGCACTATCTGCTGAGTTGGATGGGTCCCTGACCATAGAAGTGGTTGTATGCTAATGGTGAGTGCAGGTGAGAACTGGTTCAGGGAGGAATGCAATCATCAGCTACTGGGATAAATGCATAGATAACAGAACATTAACTAATAATTACACAGAGGTGGAGAATTGAGGCTTGGTAGCAGACTTGGGAGGAGTCTGCCAACAGCAAAAAATAACATAAATTAATATAATGGTGCATAAAATTAAATTTGGGCAAAAACTGAATCTCTGCAGATGAGGGAGGTATTCATTTTTCTAGAGGTCCAGAAAGCAGCATTTGGCAGGCTTACTGTTCTTAGCTGGGAAATTCCAGCTGCTGCAAGGAGTTCTGATTGTGGCCTCTTTCTACAGCTCTGTATCACTTAATGAATCAATGGAAATGATCAGAGTAAGCATATTATGGGTAAAAACCACTGCTGCAAAGGAATTTGCTCTTTAGCAGTAGCTGACATAGAACAGACACCTTGAACAACACAGCTAAAAATAATTAATCCAAAATTACTTCAAACTTTGAAGTATTAGAGGTAATGCTGAGCAGGGTGGGCAACCAGTGAATTGGTAATTACAAGGATAAAATTAATTGCCAAAGAGCAATGAATTAAAAATGGTAGTATTTCCTGGTTTCACTATGTATATTTGCATTTTAGTGTTGTTTTAATTTTTTAATGAAAACATATTTTTATAGGTTATATGACAGGATTTTCATGATGAAAAATCAGTAGATACCCACAAAAACTGTAGCACTGATCTGTGACAGAAATCAGAAGCACCAAAACCTGTCACAACAGGTTTGTTAACCTGATACAAATAATGTTCAATTACCTTAAAAATGGTGATTTTTACTTTTTCCTCTCTACTCACCTGAAATTTTCTTTGAATTTTCCACGTCATAATCATGTCAATTACAGATTCTGATGCTAGTGCCTCTTTTTAAAATGTCTTTTAAAGTTAGGGAAAAAGAAAAAAATACTTTAAAAAATTACAAAATTGTAAGTGCCATTATTAGAATCAGAGAAGGGCCTGGATTGAACAGGACCATAAACACCATCTAATTCCAACTCCCACATCATGGACAGGGATATCTTTCACCAAAACAGGTTCTCAGAACTCCATCAAATATGGCCTTAAACCCCTCCAAGGTTGCTTTTATAATGCTAAGCTATGATATGCAACAGCCAGGAATTGTGCTAATATCTGAAGTAATTCCAGTAAAATGTTCCAAGATGGATGTGTCTGTATATATGAAAGAGTATATATAAAAGAGGATATATGTATATATCATATAGAATATAAGAAGAGGTGCTATGTATCTTATGTCAGACATTACACTTCAGAGAACACACTAACTTCATGGAATTAACTGTTTTTTTCACTGCTAAAGTGGAGGCTATCATGCAGAAACAGACATTTTGGGGGATCTAATAAACCAGCAATGCTGTGAACAGGAGGGAGTGGTGAGTGGCTGCCATGCACGGCATACAGGAGTACCTGTTGCTGACAGATTTTGTTCTTATCTCTTCCATTAAATCCATGGCTGTTTGTACCTAAAGCATTCCAAAAGCAGGCTGATACTATGTTTTAAGATTACTGGAGAAAGGTAAAATCTTCAGTATCATTTCTGATTGAAACACTGCTTTTTATGCACTGGGTGTAAGGGACTAAGGTGGATTGGCACAGTCCACACTAAGGCTGTGTTTAGCCAATGTCAAAAAGTTCATAAAATTAGTTTAGGGAGCTTTGTTAGTGTAATTTTATATTTCACACCCACCTCTGAAATATGTGTGTGTAATGAGCACATTTAGAATGACCAGTAAGGGTGCCTTGGCAGAGGTGAAAACTCAAGCTTCTCACAGAGAGTCTGTGTCTGTATATGGGGGAAAAGACAAACAGCCCATTTTTTTTTTTTTTCAAAAGGTAGATCTGACCCACAAAATGTAAGGACAAAAAGATTTTTTCAGAGTGAAAGCAAACTTGGTACCCTCTTTATACCATTCTGTTATGCTTTAGACAAACAGGAGAACTGAAAGTGCACATGTTGGTAGTGTGTACCAGAGTTTCAAAAATATACAGAATTTTCTGTATGCAGGGATTATGTGCAGATGCACAGAATTGTTGAATTTCATTTAATTTCATTTCATTTGGAACTCCCAGCAGAGTCTGCTTTAAAGGATGATTTCACTGAACAGCTGACTAGTTTGGATGTGGCAAACAGAGATGAAGACACGTGGGTTCTGGATTGCAAACTGGGGCACTCAAACTCATTTCCTCATTCAAGTGAGAAAGAGAAGATCAACAGAAGTGTGTTGCATCTGAGCCTGGAACTGAATGTGAGTAGAACTTTATTCATGCTATATTGGATTTCAATAAGCATTTATTATATACTATTACATTTTTGGTATACATTTATTTCGGGTCAGTCTAAAAGCATGTTCCAAAATATCTGACAAACTGCAAAGTTTTGGATGGGATACAGTTTTCCAGATGGTCTCTGAGCCCATATGTCTTTGTGCAGCTGAGAGCAATACATATGGAAAATTTTTGAAATTATATAAATAGATTAAGATACATGATGTGCTATTTCTAAAATCTTGATGGGTGTTTTAGTTTGAGTTAATTCCTTCCTGGAAATGCATGTCAGGAGCAAGCTGTGTGTGTGCCTGTGCATGTGTGCACGTGTGTGTGACAGGAGCCTGTGTGCAGCCCAAGCACTGGGAGCCACGCTGCTGCTTCTCAGAGTTTTGGAGAAGCTGAACTGGCACTGGAGTCAGCCATGATTTTGACAGGAAAAATTTCTGAACTTCCTGGGGTATGAAACAATGAAGCTTCAGAGGGCAACCTGAGTTCATCATAATGTCAGGCCAGTTTAATGTAGCTGGAAATACTTACATGCTCCCAGGGTGAGCAGTAAGCAGCCTACAGAGACACGTTTTGGCAGTAGTTTTCAAATTGGAAGGAAAGGGAACAGAATGCAGAAGAAGAGGAAAGAAACATGGGAAGGGTTGAATGGCTGAAAGAAATTGCTTTGAAGACTAAATTGCATAATAGAGTTTGCAAAGAAACACAAGACAAATTTGTGTAAGAGTGACATCTACTGGTGGAAATAAAAGAATTTACTTAGAAGTAAATTTAAAATGCTTTTTAATGCTTACAACCAACGTTGATATTCTCTTGAGCTTGTTATAAAATTTCTTGTCCTAACTTTCTTTTCTTAAAATAATTCTTTAGAAAAATATTGTACCAGTGTGAAGGTACAGGTTTATCATTGTAATTGTTGAGATGAAAACAAAAAATTGAACTGAGAGGAAGTGTGACAAAGCTGTTATCACTGCTAGAAATATATGCTACAACAGGAAATATATCGTCCTTGAGGATTCTTTTTCTGCATTTAAAAGTCCTTGTATAGAGCAGAAGAAGTTACAAATGAAGGCCATTTAAGAGCAACATTTTGAGTTAAATAAGAGAAAATTATTTTTTTGAAGAAATATTTTATGTCTAAAAAATTCTGGAAACAGAACAACATTTTGAGTAAAGTAAGAGATGTCTGAGATTAGTAAACAGTTTGTTTCAACATGTTAAAATATTTTATGTCTAAAAATCTAATTAATTGCGTTAGGAAAAAAATGGAAAAATTTCAGTTTCTTGTAGTTAAAAAGGAAGAGTATTTATTATACTATTTTTAAATACTCAGAACAAAAGTCCTGCTTTGTATTAAATTAAAGGGTGCTGAACATGGGCTGATGGACTGCTAAGGACCCACCAAGACACTCTATCCTGCAGCTCACTCCCTGTGACTCTCTTTAGGACAGAATTCTGGTACATGAATTAGAATTTAGAAATTTTTAGAATTTAGAATTCTGGGTTGAATTACAGAGCCCTGGTATCTCCAAGATTATTTTTCTTCTTGAAGATGAGTCCGTGGGACTGAAGGAGGAGTTGCCAAAAGAACAGCAGTGAGAAGGCTGCTGCAGCAGTTGCTGCCATCAGAATCTGTTTGGACTGCAGCCCTGCTAGAAGTAGCCTATAAGAAAGATAGTGGCCAAAATCAGACTACATGAGTTGCTCTGTGACAACAACCCTTGGGTGTTCCCTTCCTCTTCAGGGTGGGATGTCACACCCAGATATTGTCTTCCCTATGCAACCATCAGACTGGACAGCAAGACAATTGTGGTAAAAAAGGAGCCAGTGTCTGGAGAGCAATTCTGAAGCTAAGGTCATGTTCCCAGGAAATAGCATCTAAAATGGACCAATTTATTTATTCACAGTTCCACTACACCCAGTCATGTTATCTATGGCCCTTTTCTGCTTTTAGAAGAAAACCTTTAGCCTGACTGATCAAAAGGTTGGCACTATTGTTTTAAAATGCTTATATTTATAATAACAATATGAAAAAGCTATTTACTGAAAACCTCTGCTTGCTCTGGATTAGGAGCACCCCACCATTAATGTATAGTGTAATTGTGTATGTGCATATAAAGATACACTAGTGTTTGCTTATGGAATTACAGAATCATAGAATTGTTTTGGTTGAATGGACATTATAAATCATATAATTACAACTCTCCTGCCATGGGCAGGGACACCTATCACCAGAGCAGGCTGCACAGGGCCCCATCCTGCTTGACCTTGAACACTTCCAGGGATGGGGCATCCAAATCTTCTCTGAGCAGCCTGTTCCAGTTCAGCCTGTTCACCACCATCACAAGCAAGGAATTTCTTCCTAATATCTAATGTAAGCCTACTCTCTTTCTCTTTTAAGCCATTATCCCTTGTCCTAGCAATACAGGCCCTTGTAAAAGTTTCTCTCCAGCTTTCTTGTAGCTCCCTTCAGATACTGATAGGTGCTGTAAGGTCTCCTCAGACCATTCTCTTCTCCAGGCTGAACAACCCCAGCTCTCTCAGCCTGTCTTCACAGGAGAGGTGCTCCAGCCCTTTGGTCATTTTCAAGGCCCTCCTCTGGAGTCCCTCCAGCAGGTCCCTGTCCTCCCTGTGCTGGCACCCAGAGCTGATCAGCCCTGCAGGTGGGGTCTCAGAGCAGAGCAGAGGGGCAGAATCCCCTCCCTGCCCTGCTGCCCACGCTGCTCTGGATGCAGCCCAGGACACACTTGGCTCTCTGGGCTGGCAGTGCCCATGGCTGGGTCATGTCCAGCCTCCCAGCCAGCAGCACCCCAGGTACTTCTCATCAGGGCTGCTCTCAATCCATTCATCCCCCAGCCTGTGCCCAACCCGGGCATCTTTAGCCACCTAATATCCCCATTGGCCCGCTGCTCCTGCTCATCCATTGTGTTATTGAACAGTTGTTTCTGTGTTTCTGTTAGCTGGAAGACAGTAGATAATGCAGATGAGAGAGAGAAACAGAAAGAATGAATTCTATGGTGACAGGACTTTTAAGTGAACAATCTACACCACAAGCATGAAAAAAAGATCCTGCATTAGATTTTAAACCTTAGGGAGGGAGAAGATACAGAAATATGGAACGTAATGAAACAAAATAGAAATGAAACTCCACCCTATTTTTTAGACAGCATTTAATCTCAGATAAAAAAAAAGCACATAAGTGAGATGTGAAAATGCAGCTAAAATTGCAATTAATAGCAATTACTTTAAAAATTATGGTAAATTAATGTCGATTTTATTTTACAAAGCTTTTTGTTTAAGCTTTAAACTACTGTATCATATTGTAGATGGGGAGCAAAAGACCTGTAGAAATGAAAAGAAGATGAAAAGAGAGTAACCTAGAAAAGGAAAAGGATTAAAAATTCATCTCTATTCTTTGTACCACTAAGTGCCAGCCTTTGTGCCTTAATGTACAAAGATCTTACTTAGCTTACTTACACAGTTTATAGTGATCTTCTGTTCCCTGTCTTTGTTACTTGTGTGTCTGCTCATATTAGCCAGATCAGTCTTTCATCTTTCTAGAATTTCAGTCTCAGATCTACCATTGCTTTTTTATATGGTAGGTTTTACAGGTTAATATTCCATACACTTATTTATACTGTATACAGTATGCAGTCCTGCAAAATAGTAAACTGAGTTTTTAATGTGCTTTCTGATTTTATTACAGTGCTTTTTCAAATCCTCTAAAGTAGTCCATTTCTCAATGTCAATCAGAATTTAGATGAAAATGTTAAAAAACATTTTGCATTTATACAGATGGATTTATATAGACCCCTACACCAATGTGTCTGGTGTCCACACATTCTGTTAGCATCATGTATTGCTGAATTCTGATAAGAATTATCAAGTCTATGTTTCTGTTGCAACATCAGAAATTAATTACTTAAATTTAAAGCGACTATGTTGGCGATATGCAATTCCTCAAAACTCACATAATAGTCTGAGTGAGGTAACAAGGCTGATAATAATGATGAAAATCAAGGCCTTAAAGATTTTCTTCTATCTTCCCTGCCTCTTCTATTTTAGAGCATTTAACAGGTTAAAATACTAAGTCTGAAATGAGGTAATCAGCAGGAGAGACCAACAGGAGAGCAGGGGCATGTTAAGACCATTATCAATCTGCACAGTAAAGGTTAGGCTGAGGATAGGGCAGAGGGCAGACTGTGTCAGCTGAACTTCAGATCAGTTCATGCCACCTCAGCAACAAAACAGATCCTGCTGCTTCTTATGGCTCTTCTGAAGCCTGACATAAGTGGTGCATATTTGATTCCATGGTTATTTTCTAGAAGTTATGCAAACTTTTCTACATTTGGGGTTCTTTATTTTGAAAAAAAAAACAAAACAGTAGAATATTTGTTTTCAGTTTAGCAACCTTGCTGTTTTGTAGAATGTCTTTCTGTCCTGTTCATGTTTATCTAATTTGTTATTACAATGATCTGAAAAGGCAATCTGAATAGATATGGGGTCAGGAAGTGTTGAGCCCTGCCATATGATAGTGCTAGAAACTAGACGACCTTATTCTGGCTTAATGTGTGTTGTCTTCAAAGCCAATTTTAAAACCTACTTCAGGTGAGTTTTTTAGACACCTCAAGAACAGGACTAGAGTGAGTTGTGGGTGTGACTTCTGTCTGTGATGAAATGTAGGTCAAAAAGGGTGTGGATTGTTAAATGTGCTTTAAACTGTAAGGAATGGTTATCCTTTTGTATAATTAGTGCATTGACTGCCTTGAAAGTTGCTATGACAGGTTTTAAGGGCTTTTCTGAGGCACCAGAGAGTTGTCAGTTTTATTAAGTAAAGAGGCTTGTAACATAATCATAACTGATTTTTTCTAAAGATTTTGAAGTTGTTCCTTTAGATGCAGTGTTACAGCCTGTTCAGGGAGACTTTCCTTATGAGAGAATCCACCCAGCATTAAAACACTTATGCCAACAAACTGTCTCCGTCTCATTTTATATCACAATGATGACCTCTTTTTTATATCAAAATATTAAGGGCACATACTGAAGTATGTATTTTACCCAGAAACACTCTATTGAGTAAGTAACCAATATGTATTTTATTATCAGCTATTCAACCCCTCAAAGGACTCTCCACTGGGCTGATCATCAGAATGCAGAAAGCAGATCTCTACAAAAGCCATATTTTAGGCTGGGAGTTTATGGACTGTGTAGTGAATTTCAGAGACTGACTGACTCATTCATGACAATGACTTTGAGTTTTTGATCATTTATCTGGATATATGCATAGAGATGAGTTTCCTTGCTCATCCTAGAGCTCAAAAAGCTTGAATGTTTCTCCACAATTCCTAGAGATTACTACAAAAAAAATTACTACATATAAAGCAGTGTTTTCTGCAGGCTTGTGACATTACCTCTGGTTTTATAGGTTAAACTTCTGCTTCTGGAGTTTTAATTATTCACTGTTCAACTCTGTGATTCCTAGCACCACAATATATTTTAAAACTTTAGCTTTACACTAAAAGCACCATCCTTTTCACTTCTTATTTGATCCTGGTCTTCTATATTTTGTTGGGATGTTGTTTAGACATACAGGATGAGATTCCTGTTTCAAGTCCACTTTTAAACTAAATTTTTCATAAGTCCCTTAAAACCTGTAAGGGACAGGGCTTTAATCACTAACCTTCAATTCATAGGATTGTTACAGCTTGGTGACCCTTTTTTATTACCAGGAAGTTTTATTCTAAGTGTGGGTTATTGTTAATATAAACAGATTAATGAATATTGTGGCATAATCTGAATCAGGATGTTCAGTTTAAAAGGTATCATGAAGTTGTTCATAGAGGTATATTTTTGTTAGTGACTAAAAAAACTATTCTTGAAAATGTGATTTAATGTTTATCCATCATAAGTTAATCAAACCCCAAATAAACATGCACATAAATAAATAAGCAAGACATAACCATACAATTTGTCAGAACAATGAGCAATTAATCATGTAATTGAACATAAAAACAGATGGACATTTAAATGTAGAAAACGTTGGTTCAGTATTGTTGCTTTGCCTCATTTATTTTGCCATAAAATGGAATTTAGAATTGCTTTAGATTTGCCTTCAAGAAATTTTGTCTTGGGGGAAGTGACCAGTGCTGAGGTAGATTCTTTCCACCTGCTTTGTAAATCCTGGTATTTTAAGAATAGGTTGGCATAGGGAACGATAAGGACTCTGTCTCTTTCTTTATGTAGAGCTTCATTTTGTGATATTAATCTACATTAAGCCTAGAAACCAGGGGAGCCATGACCTGTCAGTTGCTTCTGACCTTGGCACCTGATGATTAAGCATAGCGGAGAAGCAAGTCCAGAGCTTGCTAAGGAAAAGCCAGGCAGCAGGGCAGAAGACATTGCTCCATGTAAAATCACAGATAAAGATGGGAATTATTCCAATGCCCTTTGTCTATAGGTATGCATGCAACCCTGTAATTGAAAAGGTGTCTGTAAGCTTAATCTGAGCCCTTAGTATTACAATCTGATTTTCAGGAAATTTGTTCCTGCAGGAGATACCAATGGCTTTGCTTTTGCTGTTGACAAACAAATGGGTTTTGTACAGTCTACGTTTTTAAACATTAAACCAAAAGCTAAATATTTTGGGATATTTTGTTTTTGGTTGTTAGCTGTAATACTCAGCTTTTTAGTAAATGTTTTTTGGTAATCATATACAGCAGTGTGATCTGCAGTTGATTTCTCTGTGAAGGACAGCTTTCCCCATGTTGCTTTCTTAGGTTATTCGTCACAGTTAAATGGCTGACTGTAGAATGACCCTTTAACTTGGGTAAATTGAAAAAAAAAAAGTAGCAGAAGTGGAGAATTGTGATGGAAAGCTGCCCCAAACGTTACAGACTTTCTGAATGTCAATAGTGCTTAAGAGTATTTTGTACTTTCTCCATTTGTATTGATAAAAAAATACATAGTATCCCCGGCAGTTTCTGTTAACAGTTTTGTAGATTTCAGGTGTTCTTGTTCGTTTCAACTAAACAAATCCCACACATGAAGCAGTACAGTCTGTGAAAATCATCACAGAATATGTCAGCAGAGATTGTTCTGGTTCGGGACCGTCCCAGGTGGTGCCGGCAGCTGGGCAAGGCTGTCCGATTTCTCCACCGTGAACCTGGCGCTCCTGGGCGCGGCCGCGGTCTCCGATAAGTACCTGCGTGCACCTCTCGGCAGGAGCCGTGCAGGGCAAGGACACGGGTAATATGAAACCAGTCTCGTCGGTTTTTGTTCATGGCCCTGGAGGCTGAAATCTGCATTCCAGATGAAACCTCCAGCAAATCGGAAGGGAGTCTCTTTTTTTCCTACTTTCCTCGGCTTCAAGGGCGCTCACCCGAGTTGGCTCTGCCCGGCCGGGCACTGGGGGCTCGGCAAGGGCTCCAGGAGGGGGCACGGGAAGCTTCGGAGTCGTTAGCTCGGGTTTCCATTTGACGTTCTTTGGTGATTATGGATTTACAAAAGAAGTTCTTTATCCTGGTGGAAACACTATGCAAAGGAATCCGTCAGGAATTTTCTGCTGAAAACCACCCAGCGCTGGCGCACCGGGACAAGGAAGTAGGGAGCAGCGGCGGCGCGCTCGGCCCGGCGGGGCGGCTGCTGTAGCTGCTGGAGCTGCTGGAACTGCTGGAGTTGCTGTGGCTGCTGTGGCTGCTGGAGCTGCTGGAGCTGCTGGAGCTGCTGGAGCTGCTGTGGCTGCAGGGTGCTGCGGGCTCGGCGCGCCGGGAGCGGGGGGCGCGCAGCCCGTCGGGTCGCGGAGCCCCGGGGGGTTCATTGGCCGAGGCTTCAGCCGAGGTTAGTGCTGTGACAAACCCCTCCGAGCGGGGGAACAAGTTCCAGACGCTGCCGAGAACTGTTTTTTTTTTTCCGGCGGGTCGTTGTGCCGCTCCCTCGGCGGAGCGGGGCCCCCGACGGCCGGGGCGGAAGGAGCGGCGGGCGGCCCGGCCGGGAGCGCGGGAGGCGGCGGCCTGCGCGGGCCGGGTCGGGCCGGGCCGGGCCGGGCCGGGCCCCGCCGGCAGCCTGATGGCGCAGTGAGTGCGGGCTCCGCGGGGAGCGAGCCCACTCTCTACTGCGCCCAACATGGAAGAGCGTAATGGGATACCTGGCTGTAACGAGCTTGTAGACCTGAGGAACACAGCGGAAAGCGAACCTGACCCGCTCACTACATTTTCTGTGAAAACACTGTTTGGACTTACAACAAAGTTTGAATCTACAGCTCCCGAAGAAGAAACAGTGCTTAAAGCATTTCAACCTTTGCACAGCAATATAAGTACTCAGGCTCACAGCTGGCATGAGAGGAATGATAATGGATGTAATGAGGACTCAGAAAATCAGCACAGCATGGATGGTACCAGTGGCCAAGCTGACCCCATGTCTGGCAGGCAAGCAGGCCTGGAGCTGGACTTAGATGACCAAAAGGAATTACTTCTTCAGCATCTGAGGTTTGTTCAGACTTCTTTGTCTGACTCGGACAATGATGACAAGGATGCTATTCTTGTGCAAGGTACTTTGGTTCATACAACAAGTGACACAGAATCGGACACGGAGAATAAGGACCTAGACACCGATGAGAACAATGCAAGCAAATATGGGCTAAAGAATGCTGCTTTGTGTGCTGAGGCCTTGGACAATAGCAATCAAAATAAGGAAGAGTCAGAATCAGAAGGGCACAGCAACAGTGTTGACACTGTGGATACAGATGACATTGAGTTACACCCACCATTCTCTAGCCATCTCCCAAAAGAGCTGGATGGTATTCTTCTACAGTATGACTCCAATGGAAAAGACAAAATGTTAATGGATGAGCAATTCACTCATTTGCTTGCTACAGGGGAATGCCCTCAAGAACTTTCAGATGAAGAACAAAGACCTTCCGTTGATAATATATCACTCCAAAAAACAGCACTGGCTGAAAAGACTTTCCAGCTGCCTGCTTTCTTTAGTGGACTACGTGTGAGGAAAAAGGGACTAACCACAGAAGATGGGGAAACTGTTACAGAAATTAAACCAAGGGAGAATGATTTAGCTCTGCTTAAATTACGACAGCCTGTTAAGAAATCCAGTATTGCATCAGGTTTGACCATTAAAAAAAAATCATCTGAACCTAAAGCAAATCCTACTTTCCTAGAACAACTCTCACACTTGTTAAACATAGAGGTCTCCAAGAATGAAGATAGAACTGAGGACTCTGGTGAGGGATCTGGAGAGACCGAGGACAGTGATGAAGCTCAAGAGAACAAAGCCTCCAGCAAAAGAGAACCACGATTTCCCTCTGAGGAGATAAAATCAAGCCCTGCTGAATCTGCACTGGATGCCTTTAAAGCCTTATTCACACGACCTCCTAAGAAAGAAACAACTGCAGATCCTTCAGAGCTGGAAGCCCTAAAACGCAAAATGAGAAATGAAAAAGAGTCCTTGAAAGCTGTATTTGAAAGGTCAAAATCAAAACCTGGGGATGGACCATCAGACAAATCTGTAGGTTGAATTACTTTTTCTTCCTAAGATCTAGAAGTAGAAGGATTAAAAAAATAATTTCTTGCTTAAATATTGGTGGGGACTTAAGATCAAAATGTCAGAATTGCTCTTCTTTTGGCAATTTCAAATTTTGGATTCTCAGCGGAGGAGCTTTTGGGGCTAATTTGTCAGAATTTTTGATTGTCTGCAGTTGAAGCAGAATTTAGCCACAACTAATGGTGACAGTAAAAGCCTCTCAATTAGAAGTGAGAACTTAAAAATCAGTTTCTGACTTTAAAAGATCTCTACATAACAGTTCTCCGTATGTTAATTATGGCTTTACATTAGTTCCATGCTGCAGATATTTACTGTAATATTATTTAACAGTTTCTCAATCTCATTCTATTTTCTTTCATTGAGTATTTTATTTTTAAAAGTAATGTTTCATTTTACCTGTAGGAATAATTTTATCATAAGAGTTGATACAAGAAATTGTGGGTGATTTTCAGCTCAGTTTGTTCAAGACATAGAACAGGAAGATTTTTCTTACATGCATATATCTGGCTTTTCAAATATTGGTAAGCATTTATCTATATCCAGGTATAACTTAGTGATTTCAATTAGATAATTCGTTTTTGGTTAATATAAGTGTTTGCAAGGTTAATGCTCTTAGGCATATGGAGATGTAGTTAGTATATTAAAAAAATATCAGTGCAAAGTTTTCATACAATCATAAATGAGTTTTAATGTGATTTGAACTCTTTAATTAAATGAGTAACCTTTGGGTTGGCATTCCCCCAGCCCACAATTCTTACAGCCACATCTTTAGCAGACGTAATTAGCCCAGGAGACTGTTGTTGACTGAAGGGGGACTGAAGGATTCCATTTTCCATTTAAATCTGAAGCTACTTAAATTAATTTTCTGTGCTGGTTATACTTTCTCTAAAACTTCTATTCTTTCATAATATAAAAAAAAAAAAAAAACGTAAAAAAATCCTGGCCAACACTTGGGTAGACCGATAATACCAGTTTGTAGTAAATTACCTGTGGGGAGGAGAAAACAGGTATTCATTGGCTGTGGAATGTACAGCAAGTGCAGTCTGTGTGTGCCCTTCCCATTCCTGGCTTGCTCCTTCCTGCTTACACAGCGGCTGTGCTGGCGTCAGCCTTCGTGTGGCTCACAGCAAACCTATTTGGGAAGCTGTCATCACACACAGGGAGGGAGGAGGCACAGCAGTCAGCAGGAGTGGCTTTTATAAATGTCTGCTTAATGTCCGGTCTAGTGCAAATCTGTATTTTCTCAGGGCAAAGCTGGAATCCAGGGGTCTAGTCTTTCCTTTCCCTTGCTCTTGGGGTCATTTATGGGGCCATTTTCATATAGGGTTTCACTGTTGTTGCAGTTGTGTCTATGTGATTACTTGTGGTAACATGTTGTAAATCGGATTACAGAAATATTAGAGATACAAAAAACACCCAAAAAATCCCTGTAGAAGAATGCTTGTCTAGTGGGTCATTCCCCCTCCACCCCCTTCCCCATTTAAAGAGTTATTTTAGCGTTCCAGTTGACAATGCAGTCCCATTAACAGCTGCAGCATTACTTTGATGTGGCAGTATTACCTGGTATGTGGACTGAGCAATCTGCTGGGGGTGGGGCAGGAATTTCATAAACTAGCTTTGCTTCCAGAAAATTATATTGCCAAATGATGTCTTAGGTGAATTGCTCTAATGTTTACTTGTCAGAGGAGCATGCTCTGGGATATTTCTCTCTGGAAGATACAGGAAAAAGCCCCTAGCATTCGTGACCACCTCTGTGCTTCACCAAAGGATAGACAGCTCTCTACAGTGATGTGAACAGGTTCAACAAATCACTGCGTGTCACATGCATTATGCTACTTTTGTCCTCAAAAATATTTTTCTACATTGATTTATTTGTGTCCCTTCCAACCAACTGAGCAGTGTTTCAATCAGTAGAATGAGAAGATAATCTTTCTGGAGCACATGTGTAGAGCTGAGCATGGCAGTTGCTGTTTGGACTCAATTGATACTGCAGACTTTAATTTTTTCTTGCGTAATTTTTAACAGCCTGACCTGAGTCCCTCAGAGCAAGATGACAAGACTCCAGGGAGACTCCAGACTGTCTGGCCGCCACCAAAAGCAAATCATGAAGAAGTAAAAGTAGGATTAAAGTACACAGAAGCAGGTAAAACAAAGAGGTGAAACATTTGCAGAAATCAGTTTCTGACATTTTTAATCTTTTTTTAATACAGAGATGGTCATAAGTCACAGTATTTTCTTATCTGGAAAAACAGACCTTACATTTCATATGTGTGGTTCACTGCTACTTGTTAATTCTGCACCTGATTTTTAAATGTAAATGGCTAAATATGTGTTGAAATCTACTAACTTGTCTGTACAAATTCATGAGGAAAGAAGTGGGGTTTTTTTGATAAATTAGGTTATCCATTTCCAGTGGGATTTTGTTCAAATTAGTGAGTGACAGATAGGTGAATGCATAGCAACATGACTGCCTTTTCTGATGCCTTGGTTCAGGGGGCAGCTCCCTGCTGAGCTCTGGTCTGGCTGCAGATTTTCTTCTGGTATTGTGCAGAATGAAAACACCATTATTGCAGCATGTGTATCAACAGAGAAATGCTCATATCCTGTTGGGCCACTTCTATAGCCACGTATATTGTCCTATGCAAGTGCATGAGAGGTTATGTATGTCCAAAGTGCAGTGCTAATTATCAGATAAGCTTTCCAGGGAAAAGTATTCCTCAGGGTTTTTTTGATATTTAGATATTTACATAAGATACTTACAAGGGAGAAAGTGATTATTTTATCCACAACTCTGGTTCAAATTTATATTCTTGAATGTGAAACGGGAAGTCCATTCAGAAATTAACCATAAATGAGGAATAGTCTGAAATATTAAAGGGAAGGACAATAGGCCATCTCTTCTTCAAGGACCTTGAGATTGAGAACATACAACCTCAAAAGTGCTAAGTGGAACTAACAAAAAGCTTTTACTCTACTTTGCTGTGAGGAATTGTTCAGAGTAATGCTGTGTGGTTCCTTCTGATTCTAGTGGATATCCATCTGACCTTGAGAAACAGTACTCCTATTTGTTCAAATTGCTTTTTATTATTTAGTAATTCTTTCCTTTTTTTCAGTTTTCTCTGCTTTAATCTTTCTGTTTTTTGTAGAGTGGGAATAATATTGGAAGTGCAAAAGTTGTTGGAAGATTGAGAAAACTTGGTTTTGACAGAAACAGCATGGTTCTAATAAATAGAATTGAATTTAATATATAGAATTGAATTTATGGTGCATCTGGTTGATCTGAATTTGGGAGTCTATCATTTAGATGACCAGGACAGGTATTCAGGTGTTGGCAAGTTGATGTTACTCTTAGATTTTTATTACAGACTATATGCTTGCTGTATCTAATTTTACCCAAACAAATATTTTTCTTTCTAATGACTAATCATCTGTGCCAAAAACATTTGCTTAAATAAATAAAGAAAGAAAACTGAATTAACAAAAGTTCCAGATTCTACTATTTGAAGAGAAATTAGGTCATGCTTTCTTGAAATTTGAATGGGAAAGACAGACTGGCTTAGAGCCCATGTTAATTGTTACTCTTGTTACTGTGATATTTTGGGTGGCAGTGTCATCAACATGTTGATGGTTTGTGTGCTAAGTCAAATTTTTATAGACCAGATTCTGCAGTTCATTAGTTGCTCCAGTGTCTGGCAGAGGGATTTGAATGAAAACAAACCACTGGTGATTCAGCTGGGATGAGATGTAAGCAGCGCTTTTAAAGGAAATAGGCAAAGACTATGTTTGCATGTTGACTATGTTAAGACCTCAGTAAAGTTATAGGTGTGCCTCAGAGATTGGCAGGTTTGTTTCTTTCAGCTGCTCAGGGATGCCCAGAAAGCAGTTGTAAGTTGCACATGATGAATCACTTACATTGGCTGTTCTGAGGACTTGCACGACTGTTTTAAAGCATTATGCACAGGAATGAATTTATAGAGTCTCCAAGTGAAGCAAGGTACTGTTCATTAGCTGTGATGATACAGTTATGAGAATAGGACCAATGTTGGTTTTATTGCTGGGGTTTGTGGTGTTTTTAATGAATATGAATGTGGCAATACAGCAAAACTTCTAAATCTTCTCTCTGACAGTAGTAGGTACCTTCAAAGTGCATGTCTATACTGGCATTTTCCCTCATGCCTTTTTGCATCCAAAATTCCCTTCCAGCCACCAATACTTTAGAAGCTTCTTGATCCACTTTTAAGACGTGGGCTTCTTGAAAATAAGCTATAATGCAAGTTAATCATCTGTGTTATTTAAAGTCACTGGCTTAAACCAAAAACCCTATTTCCTACCTTAGTGTCTTGTCCTGACTACTGAGATCAAATGAAAAATTAATGATCTCAGAAAAGTGTTCAAAAACTGCGTGTGGCAGGATGTTTGTGATTCCAGTCTTTCTCCACTGATGTTCCTGAACAGATGAATATCTATATAATGAAAAATGCTGAAGTGGTTCGTTTTAGTAACTTTCAGTCAATAATTTATGTTAGTGTTTTAATTTGTGTGATTAAGGGTTTCCTCTATCAAAACAATAGGGATTTATATAAAAACAATAATAAGAGGATGAATTATTAGGTAAGTATTCATTTAGCACAGCTTTATTTTAGGTGTAGACAAAATATATGTTCACATCCAAGGATAAAGTTGTCAACATTCATCTTTGTATTTCTAACAGGGTACACAAATATGTACATATTTTATGAGGTAGCATGTTTGGTTTTTTCTCATTTGTCATGATAAACTAGGATTTAAGTAAGACTGAAAAATTGCAAGTTGGAATAGAGTAATCTTTTTTGCAATTCTACACTGTCTTTGATTTACTTTCTTCATCACTGTGCAACTATGACAACTATGGCAGGAAGGTAGGGATATTGAGGGAGCATATTCCTGTCTTTTTGATCTTTTCTCACCTCCTTGTCATGTTTTTCCTCATTGTTCTTGTTGCCTAGTGGAAGCAAGAAATTCAGGCTTAATTTGGCCTACGCAGCAGACATCACAATGACTCATAGCAGCTTGGAGGAGTAGCTAACTCCCTTCTGAGGCTGGTAGTCTGGCTTGATGTGTGGGAAACCAGCTGAAAAGCACATGGACATAACAAGGAACACGTGTGTGAGGCTGACTAGGCCTGTTAGGAATATTAGAAGTGAAAGAAGATAGGGATACTACTGAACACCAGATTTTTTTTTTTATGCATTTGATAACTGCTTGTGCAGTCATAATATTGTCTCCTGCAATATCCAAATCTTGAGTGGGTAATTTTGAATTGAATGAATGGTGTTGCAATATTTTAGTTTAACTTATGTTTTCTTAATTCTTTAATGCATGTGTTTCCATAGAGCAAGTGACTTTGTTGTCAACTGGCTCTCTGTAATTACCACAAGCTTCTTGCATGATTCTCTAGAGAAACTGGAACTTCTTTGAAGTGTGTCTGAAATAGCTGAAGTCCAGAAAGTCTGTGGTATGTTTATGTTCTGGAAGGCTAGAAAAAGAGTACTTTCTGTGCATATATTTTTGGTCCTAAATTTCTATTTCTCTCCTTTCATTTAAAGTTGTTTTTCGTTTTTCCTCATAATTCTTGGAGAGACTTCTCACATTTTTAAGCATGAACTCTGGCAGAAGTTTAGATATGTCAGCCATTATGTGTGTGGTGAAAATATCTAGCCAGATAGGTAATTCATGTCTCTACTGAAGAAATTAATCTGTGATACTACATCACACTGAATCCACATATAATGAATATCTCAACTACTGTGTATGACTAGGTCAGCACTTGCAGACACATGTCCAGGAAAAGGTGTTTAGGCATGGGTTCTGCAGCTCATAAAACTACTTATATTTGAAGAACAGTCTCCATATTAGGTGGTATAGTTATACATATTCTGTTATTTCTATTAACAATACCACTTTAGCCTTCAGGATCAAACTAGTCTTCTCATATACAACAGAGAGTTTAGTCTTTTGCTTAGCAAAGAGAAGTGTAAAAAGTAATGAGAGAGAGAAGTATTTGACATTCCTGCAGGAGAAAACGTTAAAAAAAGCCACTTGGAAAATTAATTAATTTAGTGAGGTTTTTTAATTTTTTCATTCAGTGTTTTCTTTTTAATTCAGATGTCTGTATTTAACATTCTTAAACCTCATTTTCTCACAGTCTGCCTGTTCATCAGCTTTAAATCTCCAGTGAGGTAATGCTGTCTCTGTGGTGCCACAATTGCTATAACAGTCTGTGATGATGTAAACACGATTTACAGAGTAAATCAGAAAAGAAAAAGAGGAGGTGTCTGATAAAGGACTTATTAGGCAAAAAATATCTGAATAAATGGTGAATGGAATACAAAATAATGGCAGAGGTTTATTGCTAGGTCTCAAATATATCAAATCCTTGATTCCCTATACTCTTAGTTTCCAGCAAGAAAATCACTTTATGGCCATGATGTAAATGCAGGGAATAAACATCTTATGTGAGAGAAAGAGGCATAATGGTTGGAACAAAAGGATGAGAGATAAGAGCATTATTTCTTATCTTTTTTTAACATAAGCTTCCTTTGTGGCCTTGAACAGTTTGTGTTTGTCTTTAAAAGAAAGACAGTGCTTGATGTTAAGTGTCCTGAAAAAAGTTGTTCTAACAGTGTCTACCAACAGTTGGTTTCATCCTAATTAAAAAAAAAAAAAATTAATTTAAGTTTCTTTCATTTCAGTTTGGTGTTTGGGGTTTACTTCCAGGATTTTATTACAAATTTTACTGTAGTGAACTAGATCATGCAGCAGTATAGCAAACAGGATATTTTACATTGCTTTGTAGGTAGTGCTTTTGTGATTGGATCAATTTGATGTGACCTCAGAGTGCATAAAGCTTTTGTAAATTATTTTACTGCAGTTTACTTCATTTATTGTAGCATGACAGGTCCATGTAATTCGGTGATTCATAATCAGACAGATACACTGGTGTATTTTTGGGAAGCTGAGGGTTTTATTACAAGCCTTATTTTGGTATCCATGCTATATTCTAGAGTACAATGATGTTTTTTCCCCTTACTTATGATAGCTAAAGCAAAGATTTCATGTATTTAGAAAGTATCGGGTATAGTGCTGCTCAGAAATCTCTACAGCCCCAGAGAGGTGGTACATGTACTGATCACTACAGCAGTCACTTTTCCAAATATCTTGCAGCACCATGTGCTAAGATTTACTTTGAAAATACTAACAGAAACCATGCTCAGAACCCATCAAACAACAAAAATACCCTTTGCTTTTCCCTTTCCATCTCAGCTGACACTGTCATTCATGTGGTGCCTTTGAGATATGAACAAAGAGATAGGCACCTGGGGATGATTAATATTTGTTGTTAAGATGTTTGTGTTCCATTTTCAGTCCTTTTGGCTGCTTTCTGGAATGGCTTCAGGAAAGTTTTGGGAACCTTTCCAAGTTTCAGTTTATCCATCCATAAAATTAGGATAAGAATTCTGACCTATTTTTCAAGTCAAATTAAATTCCCTTTCTGTTTATAAGCTCTTAGTGTTAGATAGAGATGCAGAATAGGAAGGAATAGTGACTTTTTAAACTCAAATCTTAAAAAACCCAGACCAACAGTTACAGAATGGTGGCTGTACCTAAGGCCATGGGATAAAATGTCCATGCTTTCCCATACAATGAGGATTATAGTTCTATGAGGTGAGAGGGAGGAAGAGTTATGCTCCAGTTTTTCAACAAAAATCATGGGTTTATTTTTGTTATGCATGCTGTCTGTAGAAACATAGTAATTTTAGGAGACCTATTGTTTTTGAGTCTGGGTGCATGTTTTGCAGCAGGTGCCTGACAAGGACAGGTTTTACAGTATCCAAGGCCATGTCTGGATACACACATATGTGTAGCCATGGGTACCAGCATGCTTAAGATTCACAGACACAGCAGTTTTGCTCCACTCGAAGTAGAAAGCTGATTTCTGAGTTTAATGTTTTCTTTCCTAGTGAGAAGAGTAATCTGTTGCCTGAATATAATGAAGACAAATTGTGTGAATTATTTCTTTTACTGTAGTTTTAATTTTGAAATGTAGATTGCACTACAGTATACTACTTTTGAAATGTAGACTGCACTGGACCTGAGCAATCCAATTTTGCAAAGACCCAAAACAGTCACAGGGTTTAACGAGATGATGCTTGTTATATAATTGAAACACAGTGAAAGAGCAATTGTGTACACAAGAAGAATGACTTTGTAGTTTATTTCCATGGTTCTGTTTCAAAATATATGAAGCCCTTTGTGTAATACAAATGCCTCTGACTTTTACTGAATTCCCCTTCCTGTTCTTCCGTCTCGCTGTTCACTTGTTATGATGCTTTCTGAAAATTTGCACCTGCATTTAGAACTGTTTTTTAGATTTCTTCTTTTCTTTAGATAAATTCAGTACCAGCCATGCCAAGTTTGCTCTGTCTGCTATGGCACAGACATGTACTCTGTAATAAATCTGTTCCTCATGTTTGCTGTTGGAGAGTTACTTGTTTACCATATTGCATTGGTGAACATGATCCTGTAATAGATTGGTTTTGTAAATACGAAGTAGGACATTTATTGAGGAAGAGTTAGTGTTGAATGTCCCCAGCAGCAGTACCTCTAGTGTTGCCTTTCTGCGAGGGTGAAATGACAAGACAAACTATTCATCTCTGCTATCAGGTAAATGAACTGTAACTGTAACCCCTCACAGCTGAGGAATGGTCAGGCAGATAAGTTGCTCAGGTGACTGCTTTTGAATAGTGCTTTATACTGCTTTGCAATCAGAAAGAGGAGTTACTGTTTTCCTCATCTCCATAACAGACCATCAAGGGGGTGCTGGTTTTTCCATAGGAAGCTGGTTCTCTATGGATACAGTTCTATTATTCTTGGGAAATTTGGTGGCTGTTGTGAAGATACTTCGTGTCCTGTAGTAGGTTTACTCTGGTGTCCTCTGTATTATTTAAGTACCTGGACAGTATTTGGATACTGGACTACTGCCTTGTTTTGTACTGCTTATTTTCCACAAGTCCCTCTTCATTTGTCTGCTTTTCTCATATCTGCCATATTTTCACCATATCAGAATCTTTAAGGTGTTGAGAATGTTTGAAATTTTAGGTTTGGAGAGTTCTTCCTTGTCTTAAAAAGGAAACAAACCAAAAAACCAAAACAAAACAAAAACAAAAATTAAGCTGAAGGATGTCTGCTCATTTTCCAGTCTGTGGATTTGGCATCCTTACATGTAATAATGTTATTGATCTGTAAACAGTTTAAGTTCAGTGGGAAGTAAAGAAAAGAGGATAGACAGGAGTGGATGGAATGGGGTTGAGGGAGGGGGGATTAGAATCATGTTTTAAAACAACACACAGTATTATTTTACCCAATCCCCTATCCCTAAAAAATAGGTGAAAAATTTTGTGAATTTATTGAAGCATAAATAAATTTTAATTTCCTAGTTATAAAAGTTATTAAATGCAGTTATGCTTTATAAAAAACAATCCAAGACTGAAAAAATTAGATTTTAAAAGATTTTTACTGACATAAAAGCCTAAAATCTTGCTGCTGTTTTGTGACTGTAGCCTGAGAAAGCCTGGAAGGTTGCATCAATACATCTGTACAAGTAAATAAAAAGTCATTTAAAAGGTGTAGCTGGGGTGAGTAGGTTCCCTTCTGACACCCAGTGGTTAACGATGAGAACTACAGGGGGAAATAGAGGAGGAAACAAATGCTGTAGCAAAGGGGAATATTGAATGTGGGACCAAGGGTTGCCATGCAGGGAGAAAACATTAAGAACCCCTCATTATTCTGAAATTTAATGAATCAGCACAATTATAAGTTAATGATTTTCTTTATACTACAGGGTGTGGTACATCTCAAGAAAGGTAGATTGCACTCAAGTTTTCCAGCTTTTGTTCTCTAATTACTTTTAAATTGTGTTAACAGTATTTTGCATGTTTCCACACACCGACTTTAATATGTATGGCTTTTTACAAAATTGAGTGTACTGACCAGAAGTGGCTATTTAGGTCATTTAACTTCAAAGCTTCTGCTTTCTACATGAGGTTTTGAGATTATGGCAGAGAAGTTTCCTAAATTGCTGTGTAAAGTTTGAGGAGTAACCCATCTACCTGAAATGTGAGTTATGGAGATTTCTGTGGGAAAGGTTTTCATGTAAGATTTTATTTAAAATTATTTAAGTAGGTAAGTTGTTTTATTATCAAAGAAGAAAAGGTAATTCTTGCATAGCAGAATTGTGAACACAATAGAGTAATACTGAATAATATTTAAATGTATATATTTGCTTTTTGCAAGTGTTTTGAAGAATGAAATTCTCCCTTCAAAACTTTGTAATCCACCCTAACTGGTATTTCTGGGGTTGTAGGTTGAATTTTCAGGTCACCAGATTGACCAGTGAATGTGAAGAGTGCAGCACACTCAGTATTTTAAGACTTTCATGAGCATGCATTGAGTATACTTGTAAACATTTTTGCTACTTTGTGTTCAGACTAGTTCTATGTGATGATAAAACTGAACATAAATTAGACATTTTGATTACAAAGGTTGTCCAAAACATCCACATTTTATTTCATGTTCAGTTTTCTATGTATTAGGCAAAGCATGCACGCATTAGTGTGTATTTTCTTTGCAAAACAGTGAAGTATGCCTCCTGTTTTACTAATCATCACAAATATTTTTTGTTTTTATGTTTTATTTCTGCCACCTGGTGGCATATTTTGTCTGTCACATAGGTCAGCAATATCAGTCGATGCTGTTGCACGTTCTAATAGTTTCTTTTTTAAATGCATGTTTTGGAAATGAAAAGCAAAATGAGGAATTTTTGAAAGTGCTCCCACCCCAAACTTCTGCCTTCTAATCAGATTGTATGGAATTAATCTCTCAGAAAAGTCTAAGCTTTCTGATCTGCTTTGGTCTCCTTCCCTTGCCACACAACATGAAAATTCATTAATGAGTGAGCATGGTTGTTATTTCCAATTGTAAGTCTTGAGGAATGAAGAAAATCAGCATGTGATATTCTGTGTATATATAAAGCTGAGAGCTTCATAGATACATTTCCAAGTGTATTCGGTTTGCATGGCCTGTTTTTGGTAGTGGGGGTGCTACAGGGGTGCCTTTGTTTTCATAGTGACGCTGCATGTGGCCCATGGTTAACCAAGGAACATCCATGGGGTATTTTTACACGGTAGAAATTAATTTAAGCACTTGCTATTAGATTGTGGTTTGATTTGATAGGCAGTGCTAGTGAAATTAGGCAGTTTAAAAGCAGTTGATAATTTTTGCAAGACAAAATAATATAAGGTAGAACTGAAAATACTGAGTTATATATTTTTGGTAATGAATAAAAATCAGGGGGTGTGCAAGACTCCCTGCCAGAATATTTGGCTAATGAGTGTCAAATACAAATTCCCTGAGTGAAGCTTAAATACAACCTTACTTATGCTTTTGTCTCTAGCTCACCTAAAGCTTTACAAGGAGGGACCACCAGGTGGGTAGAACAGTGTAATGTTGTCTGTCTCTGTCTAGTCTTTAGTCTCTTTTGTTGTCATAAAGGTAGTATTTATCTTTCCTTGATGGAATGGAAGTGGTAAAGGCTGAGTCTATTATATCTACCGCTGTATAGAACTAAAAATTTGGTTAGCCTACAGAAGTTCTATAATAGTTTAGGAGCTGTTTTCAGAATTCTAGCTTATGGTACTTCATTTTCAATGGATGCCATCCCACTAGAGTGGAATTTAGGTTAATTTCTTCTTAATCTCACATTAGACATGTTATAATCTGGCAGTGTTTTTTCTCTTAAAATCTTAGGAGCAAAGTGAAAATTAAAACCATGATAGATCTTATCATTAGTTATGGAAAACTATTTGGACATACACTGATTCTTATTCAAAACAAGACCATGTGTAAGGCTGACAGTAAGGCAGTAAAATCCCATTGACAACCATGTGTGGGTTAATTAAGTACTAACTGATAATGTCATTAGTAATCAAAGGCTCATAGAATATTCAGGAATTGGAATGGATTTTAAAGATCATCTAGTACAGACACCCCTGCAATGGGCAGGGACACCTCCCAGTAATGAATCAATAGGGATTCTTTTAAAGGAAAAGGAGGTTTAATTGTCCTTTTTGAACAAATGCTCATGACTCAGAAGCTCCTTTTAAGCAGCTCTTTTGAATTATCAAATTAAAGAATCATAGAATAGTTTGGGTTGGAAGGGTAGAAGACCAGGTAGCTAGATCAATGTCTTATTCAACCTGGCCTTGAACGCTGCCAGGGATGGGCATTTACTGTCAAAATGTGTAATAAGTAAATGAAGCTGAGTTGGAAGTCATTTTAAAAGAGGAGGTTCTGATAGTATTTCTCTTTTTTCTACAATAACTTTTCACTTCTGCAGTTGTTTGCTGAAGTAATGACAAAACTGAATAAGACATGTTTCAAAGCATTTATATTTTTCTGTGTATCTTTATTCATTAATTGTTGTCATGCTTTCATAGAATTACAGACTAGCAATCTACTGACTTAAAACTTCGTAAGGATTAAGATTTGGTTGTTTCTTTCTTGATCTTTTTTTTTGTAATTGAGTTAGGAATTCTAGATATTGGTGAGGATTCAGTGTGATTATCTTATAAGATTTTAAAACAAACCTTATGACCAGGATAAACTCTTCTTACATTGCGTCACTGAAGAACTACTCCTTGATTCTACCACAAAACACCATTTAGATGATGATGTGAGTAGACATCATATTAGAAGAAATAAATCCAAAGTACTTTGAAGCCCTACTGTTCCCTTTGAAGTTTCATAATGACAGTCCAATCATGTTTGTCACAGCTGCATGGATACTATTTAAGAAATAAGACAGTATTAAGACAATTTTGCATTAATTAAAGCAGCTTGCATTGGAACTTGTTAAAATTTCCCTGCATATGCCGTTAATGATCTTAGGTTAGAAAAGTTATATTGTCTTTATAGACTGCCATTAAGTGGGCTTCTGGGGAGTTTGGTCTGAGACACCTTTTTCCCTTAATTCAATTGCTAGCATTTCCTATTTCCCTGATGTCCCAGTTTCATCCAGGACCCATATGTTACTTGATACCACTGTACATCATTTTTAGGGGTGGAGAGAAAGGGACTCTGTCTTCCAGTCAAAGAAGCATGTCAGGAAAGGGGAGGCCATGCTCCATTTTTCATTGTCTCAGGATCCAGGGTGGTGAGCATTTTTGCCTGTGAATCACCAAACATGATAGTTAGTGAAAGAAAGTTACCTTTTTGCACTGGTTCTGTCTTTGCAATGTTCAATACTAAAATATTTTTTTAAAAATCAGATAAAATGCTAATTAGAATTACTTTCTCCCGCAGTTGCATGTAGACAGAACCAAATATAGCATGACTGGAAGTTTTGATACTTTCTAATGTTGCCTGTATCAGTGGGTGGCAGAACAGGATCATGAAAATTACGTTGAGCTTGTCACTTCAAAAATTGTGTTTTATTTTTTCCCAAGCACCATTTAAGAACATACAGTTGAACAAGAAAGTGTGAAATACAAATGTTACTATCAAAAACTGTTTAGCGAGCTATTTATTAGGGAAAAGGTAAGACAAAAAACTGTATTAAAATAAAAATCTATATTAATAACTAATGAGATAACAAGTTCATACCTAAAATAAGAAAATCGCCTTGAAATGGAAGAGCAAGACTTGAGAAGGTGCAGCTGATACAAAGTTAGTATAAGTAAGGAAGACCTGAACCCAAACTTAGCACTCTCATCCAAATGTTACCTGCTGGCTATAGAAAAAAATGAGAGTAATAGAAGTTCAAGTTTCACAGTAAGTAGATTTATTTTTCTAACAATGAATAATTGATTTATTTTCCCAACAACATGGAAAAAGGAGGTTTTACATTGTGATGTCACTGCATATCTTTAGTCTTCATTGGGGCCTCTATACAGCTCCCTGTGTACTTTGCCAGCTTTAAGATTATTTTTAAAAAATGTTTTAGTGAAATATTTTACAATGACATAGTATTATGTTGCTAACTATAAGCAAATGTAACAAATATTTGTTTAAGACTTCTTAATGTATTTCTGCTTTATCTCACTATCTTAGAAAAAACGTTCAGTTTTATGAAAGCTTGCTTAGCTTCAATAGGTTATAATTATTGATTGCAGGAAGCATCAGGTTGCAAAAGTAAAGAATATTCCCAAGTGGGCAACAGTTTACATGATCTATTAAATTTTTCTTGCGATGGCATACTCTTAAAACAAAGGAAAAAGTAGTAAATTAGAAAGAGTAAATGTAAACTGAGACTCCAAGTTGCTTGGAGTGGAATCTGTGCAATGTGATTGTTTCCTTTTTTGTTTGAATGCCCTTTGTAAAGGAGTGACATTTTAAATTATATTCTCAGTAGCAAAATCCTGATTTGAGTCTAGTCATTTTTCATGATAGAAGCACTTGGTACTTGCAATCTGATTTTTATCTAGCTTGTCTCAAAAGTCCTTAAGAGTAATATCTGCTTAAGGGGAAGCTAAAATTATGTCCTACAGCCACTGTCTTCTCACAGGCAGATTGGAGACCAGGCAAGTACAACAGGATATTTGTACAATCAGCCTTCTGTTATCCATCATAACAAAAGAATTTAAAGCTTCACAAAATTGAAATTGAGGTGTTTGAGCAACAAATTGAATTTGAGGTGTCCAGGGCAACAAAGCTGATGAAGAATCTGGAATGTAAGTCCTATGAAAAGCAGCCAATGGAGCAGGAGTGGTTTAGTGTGGGTAAAAGAAGGCTCGGGGAGACTTCATTGCTCATTACCTGAAAGAAGATAGTGGCCAGGGATTAGTTTCTTTTCCCAGTCAGCTAGTGATGGGATAAAGTAAAATAGCCTCAAGTTGCCCCAGGGGACGTTCAGTTTGGGTATTAAGAAAGAGTGGGTAACCATTGAAACAGGCTACCATCCCTGGAAGTATTAAAAAAATAAGTAGGTGTGGCATTCCTTGGTATGGTTTAATGGTTGTAGAGATGCTTGGTTGAAGACTGGACTTGATCTTGGAGGTCTATTCCAACCTTAATGATTCTTTGATTTTATGAAAATACAGACCCACTGACACTGCACAAACTCGGTAAAGTCACCTTGTGACACAAGGATTAGCTTGGCCCTATAATGTGGGGTGTGAAAATGTGGGAAACAGGTCGTGCATGGTTAAATATCAGAAAACAATTTCTCACTGTGAAGGTGACTGAGAAACAGTTGCCCAAAGAGGATGAGGAGGATGGAGATTCCTGGAAGAGTTGGAAAGCCATTTAGACATGGTCCAGGGCAATCAGCTCTTCGAGAGGTGAGGACCAGGGGGCCTCCAGGGGTCCCTTCCAGCCTCAGCCGTTCTGTGGTTTGAGATTGGAAGCTTTTCTCCCTGTCAGTCTGGAAGGTCCTCAAGGTAGGGCAGCCCCAGGAAGTGGGACGTCCTGTATTCAGCTACAGCCGTGTACCAGGGCTGGCTCTGGAGCTGCCCTCAGGTGCTCGTGTGTCCTGACTAACAAGGCTGAATGAGTTACAGTGATTATCAGAGAATCAGGCTGGCTACACAGAGCCATATCAGATTTCTTAAACTGGCATTGTTAGATTTTAACCTAGACAAATCACTCAGTGATACGTTGCTATTTCTGGATTTTATGTGTAGTCTACGTGAATTTTTTTTTGGTTAATGGCATTTAAGAATTCAATAGTTGATAAAGCCTCACTTGCATTTTGTTCCCAGTATAGTTCTTCCTGTCAAAATGTCATTGTTGTTTACTTTGCTGTTTTGATTTTTACCACTTTAAGCAGCATCCCAATAGCACTTCATAATTAAACTTTATTATTCTGTTACCAGTATGTTAAGGAACTGATTTTTGGAATTACATGAATGCAATTATTTTTTCTAGTCAAATTCTTCAATGTTTTAATGATTCTGACTGCCCTCTCTGTATGCATCTCTGTTTATTTTCTTAAAATGTTAACTATATGTGTACAATTATACTAAATTAAGCTGACCTCACAAAACATAGAAAAGGAATGGACACAAGTTACTTTATATTATGCAAGGCAATATAATTAGGATGCGATTTTCATTATAATATTTTGTACAGAAAAATAAACATTTGCTTGAGAATTAAAGTACCTTGCTGGGTGTCAGCTTCTATTCAATATATAGTTTCTTCTAGTTAAAAAGAATGTAATTAGAATCTTACAATGTTGTAGTCATTTCAATCATAGTAGACAATCTTTTAAATCTGTTAGAGTGTAGCAGTTTAGGATGCACTTGCTTTTATGCAGTAACAGTTTCAAGACGTTAATTAGGATTTCAATTTGTTTAACTTAGTACTTTCTAAGGCATAAGTAAACAGTTAAAGAATTGCTACTCTGTCTTACTTCTGCTGTACAACAAAACTTAAACAATCTCTAGAACTTGTTTTAGAGCTTTCAGCTAGAAGCAATGAAAAATATGTGCCAACAATGATATATACTTAATTGTTAAAAATTTTTTAAACTTCTTGTGCTGTGCTAGATTTCATTCATGAGGGTTCTTCCATCATTCTCTAATTGCACAATCATTAATGCCAAGATTAAAAAATAAGCAACAAAAGGTTGGGAATGGGTAGATACAGTGAAAAATCTGCTTCTGGTGCTAGTGCAGGTCTATGTCAGCGCAGGTGAATTATGACTCTTACCGAAATCCCAAAGAATTTTAAGCATTGGGCAATCCCACATAGAAAGTAGATCTTTTGTTAAGGTAGAGCTGTATCCTTCTATTAGCCAAACTAAGAACTGATTGTTAGGAGCATTTTCAAAGCCTGCTGTTTGCTTCAGTTCTCATGTGACCTTAAATAGCTAAGCTTCAAGTCAGGACGTCCGTAAGGTTCATGCCTTGCAAACTGAGTTCTTAAAGTGGCTGAGGTGCCAGAAGGGTCACAACTTTTTCTGGGGACCTGAGGCGACTGTTTTAAGTCCTATTTAGGCGACTGGATATGCAGAGCCTATATCCAGAGTGAATATCAACCAGTCAAAGGAATAAAAGGCAGAAAATCTAAAAGTTTGTAGACCTAACCGGTTGTGATTCCAGCAGAACAGTCAGGCAATTTTTCCATGCCAGAAAGCTCTACTAAGAGACTTGTTAGAGGGCAAGGAGAAGTTTAGATAAATGTTATAACTAGCTGGAATCACCAGGGTTTTTTATTTTATGCTTTGTGAAATATTGATCCCTTTTTATTTTATGTATCAATTCAGCTGCTTGCATATAACGTCACCTGTGTCTGGAAAAAATAGCTTTACATTAAAAGCTTCCATGTCATGCAGTTTTCAGGGTGATGATCAACTTATCTTTCCTCTTTCCTTCATGTACTTTCAAGAGAAAAAGAAAAAAAAAATAAAAAATTCAGCTAACCACTGGTATATTTTACTGATCTGGTACTTTGGTCCATACTTTGATACTTTAATGCTATTTTGTTAGTTCTTCTGTTGAATGGATCATACAAACTGCTTAATCTTAGAGATCATTGACAGTAAAATTTAAATTCTTTGGACTGTTTTCAATCCTTGTTTAAATTAGTGTTTAGTTGAGGAGACAGAAGCAAAGCCAGGAAACTGGAAACACACTTTTGGATGAAATTTGATTTGAAAGCAGATAGAAGTAGGACTTTGATCATCTAACAAAAAACTCCAGTCACTTGTTTAGGAGGGCTGTAGCTTCTGGGCCAGTGTCTTACAAAAGACTTTCTTAAGGTCCTTTAAAGCCTTACACCAGTGTTTTGAAGGGATTTTTCTTTGTTCATCTGGCCAAATGCAGTCAATAGTACAGATTGAGGGGAGCCATAGTATTAGCGGTCCTAGGGGTGTGTTTGGTAAATCTATGCCATCACTAAACCTGTGTGATCAATGCCTGGCTTCGTTTTTTCACTGCTGATTCTTCGTGCTTTCAGCCTTTGGATTTTGTTATATTCTCACTAAATGGCAGAGCTATCCTGTATCTCATTCACAGTATTCTGTACTTGAACTCTGTAATAATCTTTGTATGATAGAATTAAGAGTAAGAATTCTTTATATCTCGCTGTTTGGTATTTTCTGAGGTCTTAATTTGTATTTGTGATTGCTATTTTATCCAGTTTGACTGTGTATAGTGATTGTATGTTGTAGTTCCATTTAAATTACTATATTTGGTGCATGTTGTTTTAGAATTCGGGTGAGAGGGTGTGTGTGTGCATGACATAATAACCGATCAGTTCCACATTTATCTGCAAAATTAGGCAAAACTAAAGTAATTAAAGTTTCCTTTTATTATTTCAGTCTGTCAAATCTTTCCCCCATTTTTCCTTCTCAGCATGGAAGACAACCTCTGTTTTATCCTCTTCTCTCAGAAAGAACATGGAAAATCTGGTCATGTGGTCTTAGAAAAAAATGCTAATTGCTGTGTTCAGATTTTCTTTTCCATTTCCACTGTAAAAGATCATTTATTTGAGAGCCTACACCTGCATTCTGGACCCAGTGGTGTTGTATGAAATATTCTATGCTGAAGATGGCTTATTGTTTTCTGACTCTAAGGGAATGTACTTTTTTTATTTCTACAGAGTACCAAGCTGCCATTCTGCATTTAAAGAGGGAACACAAAGAAGAAATTGAAACATTAAAGGTATAATTTTGTAATTATTTACTTTATTTCCCTAACTAGTGCATTTTACAGATTTAAGTGCTGCAAACATACACATTCTATCAAATGTTAAGAATTTAATTCTTTCTTTCTAGAAGTTGTTTTCAATTGACTGTCAGCTCAGCTAAAATTAATTTGGTTAAAATCTATACCTGCACTCATAAATGCTTTCCAAAAGCAGTTTTATTTGTTTCCTCTTTGTAGTTCTCCTTATTGTTGTTCTATTAAATTCTTCCCACTTACAGAGCAGGGCAGTATTTTTGCATTGGGACTGCTGTTTAGCTACTTATTCCTTCTCAAATCCTTGCATTTCTCAGTGAAACATACTTCTGTAGAAGCAGTTTTCTGTAATTTTAACAGGGAAATAAGCACGTATCAGACTCTCTGAAGTTTAGTAGTGAGCACTCTGTATTGATGTCTCCTCTTTTAAAGAGTAAACTTGACCAACTAGTTATCAAAATCAGAAATAACAGAATTTAGTATTAGAGCTCACTTTCCTTTGGCTGTGGTAAATAAAGTGAAATATTATAAGAAGTTGTTTTTTATCATAAAAGCAGGAACCCAAACGCAGTATAACTGAATTTTGTGATCACCCCCAGTTAAAATTAACAGCATCTTCCTTTTCTCACCAGTTATCACATATTCTTAAGTATAGTTCCACTGTGTTCTACTATGGGTTCATATGCTAAGTCATTAGTATACAGGTCATCAGTTAAAAACATTCGGTATTTCCCTTATCATCACTAAGGCAAATAAAATGGAAAATAAACAGATTTACTAACAGTGAAATTCTGATAATCCAGTACACTGCTGCATTAACTGTCATTAGGCAGATCACATTGTATAATGCAAGTATTGAAATATGCATTATAAAATTTCAATGGGAACATGTAATGGAGGAGTAAAATTGTGTCATGGTTTAGTGTAATAATTCGTTGCATTTTATTATTTAAGGATATAACAGAAAAATTGATGGCATATATCCCAACTATTGAAAATTCTTGGGTTTAATCTGAATTTGTCCTATGCACTGAAAGAACCTACAGACAGGAATTTCTCTGAACCAGTTCTTTGGCAAAGTGATCCAAATCCCGTATCTGGTGTTTATGAAGAAGGTTTGATTATCATATTTTCTCTGAAAAAGGTTAGGAGTGAGATCCTTAGTCTTTGTTATTCCAAAAAGGGCTAGAAAAATGTTAAAAAGTTCTGGAAGTTATATGTATGGGAAAGTTCTCAAAATATTATTAAACCATCCTCTGAAGGTGAAACTAAGCAACATTATCTAGATTCTGTCCCTTGAAGCCTGTATATAGTGGCTTATAAGTGAGTGGTATGTTTATTCTTTAGCATTAGAAAGTACCCTATACTTTTGTACTGTTTCTTTTTGTAGGGTTTTTTTTTCCTTGAATATGTGACTAGCAATTCCAGATTGGTTTTAAGTCTTCAGTATTTGTTATCATTGTGTTAATTTCCTATAAACTTCATACAGAATACCCAGACTGCAGCCAGGGCTTTATCCATACATCTGGTTTGTAGGGGCTGGAGCTGAATCTGTGAGACTGAAGTTGCAGTGAATGTAGCAGTCTTGAAAGATGCACAACAATCACTGGGTAGGGAGGACGAATTACTGTACTGTATTTTATTTTGCCATCTTTATGTTATCACCAAAACTTGAAGCTTTGTTCCTTTTTTTTTTATGTCACTTGAAATCAGCTTTTGTCATGTAGTGTGCATACTTCTTAAGATTAAAACATGTGTTACACCAAGTCAATTACTGATGAATCTGTACCATGTCTCGTTGCATAACAATCTGCATAACACATAACTCTTGAAGGGTAATTAATGTATATAATTCAACTGAATCATCCACATGAAAGTAATGTCTAAAAAGGGTAATGCTTTTGCTGAATTCATAAGATTTCTTGAATCATTCACCTAATATTTACAAAATACTAAATAACATATTTTAAAGACATGAAAGGGTTTCCGTTCTGCGTTAAGTGTTTTGCTTTCCCTGCTCTTGCCACTAGATGTCATCTGAGTCTTTCCAAAAAAGTTCCCAAAACCGTGTGCAGGTTTCCTACTTCCTTCTAAACTGAGTGTGGTGTCATCCTGCCTGCTGTTTGTGTATCTGTTTTAGCTTTAGGTCAGAATTATCTTGCATGTTATGAAACTAGAAGTGAAGTTACTCAATTCATAAGTTGTAGCTGTCAACCCCGTCATAGTGTTTGTTCAGCAGAACCAAATCCTGTGTATGTAATAACCAACTAAATAGATGACAGCAATACAAATCAAAATAATGTAAATGGACTCCTGACCTCTGAAAGAAAGGAGTTTACTTCAAGGTGATATTCTGTCTGCAGTGTTTAATATTTAACCCAGCACATAGCTGCACAAGGGTGTGCCATACATCTTTTTCCTGTAAGTTAAATTGATAAAATAAGTAAAAAAGTTTTTTCCTAATGTCTCCTTGTTCCCTTTAGAACAAAGGTAACAAATATCCATTCATCTTTAGTTATGTGGGAGTTTAATACTGCTTTTTGAAGATGGAAGGAAAGTCTTCAGCTGTCCTCTCACCCTGTAATCTATGCATGGATGTTTTTCTCTGATACAGGTTATTAGGCTTCCACCAGCTCACTAGATCTGTTACATATTTCCAAACTGAGAATATGAGTATCTTCAGGTTTTATATTACATAATAGTATTGCATAATGCATTTCATATAATATAGTGTAAGAAATATTAATAGGTGTTTGATAAAAATTAACTATAGCTAGCTTATAAATAATTCAATTAATAATATATAATAAAATCCTGTTTTTACATCTCTTAAAATATCTCATGGCAAATTTTAGAAAGAAATACTTGTATAATTGCATCTATCACAGTTATAAACTTATTATTGAAACTTAAGAAATAGTGAATGGTAATGCAGTTGGTATAAAGCCGTGACATTACGAAAGAGCAAGCTGGCCTCATTTAGAGAAGAATGTATCATGAGGTGTTCATAGTGACCTTTGTGGCCTCCTTGGTAATGTTTGCATTTTTTCTTTTTTTGTGGAGGTTTCAAGAGCTGAAATGTAGAAGTTGGTAGAAAGTAATTTCCTTTTCACAGAAGAACTTCCTTAACTTTGAAAACTATTTCATATCATAAATTGAGATTAAAGACCAGTGTCTCAAAGTGCCCCAGAAAACACTGAAAAATGTGGGAGAAAAAGGAATGTGAAAGGAAAAGTCATAGCACCAGTCAAAATTATCTGATAATTTAAAGATCATTTATTTTTGTTTTGTACTGAGACCACAAAGGCATAAAAACATTTAAAGTTTTATTAAGTAATAAAGCTCTAGCTCTATGATGACCATTTCATTCTTTTACAAATCTGTTTTTTCATGTCTCATACTTCCTAAGTCCTTCCTTGTCTCTTTGTCATTTCACCTTCCCATTTGTTTTCCCTCATGGTCAATATGCTTCAATTTATGAATGTTTCCATTGCTCTTTAATTATAACATTAATATGACAAAAGGTGTTGCTTCTCTCTGCAACATTTTGTAATTTTTAATTCAGCTGTGGGAGCCAATGTTGAAAGATCTTGTATGCCAGAATGCTTTTCAAAATAGCTCTATATAGAGATGGGAGATTTCAGTTTTATTTTGGCAATTAAAAATGTCTTTTACTTAGATGTGAAAGTAAATTTAATTTCACCTTCAGAGGGTCCATCACAAATTGGATGTTTTAGCACTAAATCAAAACATTTTACAATATTTTAATTTGCCTAAATATATATATATATATTTTTAAATAGATAGACTATTACAAACTGTAATACTTTTGAGCAGATTAAATTGAAAAAAATCTGACCTGGATCCTCTTAGGGATTTTTGCTATTCTGTTCTGGAGAAGAAGAAATTTTTTCTCCCCCTCAGTTTTGTGTGTGCGTATGTGAATTCTTGCATGGGATAGAAATATCATGATTTGTGAGAAGTCACTATGTTTTGAAATCTACTATTAAAATATGGGGTCCAATGATGAATAATGTTGGAAGCTTTGATATGCCACGGTACTTATAAACCCAAAACTTTGAATATATATGGACTTTGGATATATGCTGACTTTTTGTAATAAGATTTTGCTTCAGGATGCTGAGATTGCTGGTTTTAACTTTTATAAGATTAAATGCATCCATAAGGTTGCTGGCTGTTTCGAGTGTACTCTGTTGTATTTTATATTCCAGCATGCACATATAGAAGAAAATCTCTATCATGTATGTTTCTCTCTCTGGTGGAGTTGCAGCTCAAAGGAGCAGCCAAGGTCAGCAAGGGTTTATTAGTCAGGCTTTCCTAATGAGCTGTTCAGGCTTTTCAGCATTTCCATGTGGTGAACTGATGAAGGTCTCCCAGCTTGTGGTTAATTATTTATACTAATCTTGCCTAACTTGAAATGTTTCAGTCTTTCAGCTGCTAAATGTGTGGTTACACCACTGTGTGTGTACTGTGTGCCTTTATGAACCTTCTTCTTGGTTACTTTGTCCTCTTGAGAGAATTCTCCCTATTCACTGCAGAGCCTCTCTGCGATGCAAGAGAGGAAAAAATGTAAAGACTGAAAAAAGAATAAAAGTTATGAGAAAAAAGACTTAACTTCTATTAAATTGTATTAAAATACCGATTTCAGAACTCCTAAGGCTCTCAGACAATGTCAGCAACAATATGTTTGAAGTTTGCATTTCCTAAAATAGTAAAATCCTAGCAGAAAAAAGAAAATTTCCTATACTGAAAAATTTGCATAGCCAGTGCTAGAGAAGGTAAAGTAGTAGACTAGGGAACAAAGGAGAGGAGCAATAAAACAGTAACTCTCTACAGCAAGCAGCACTTAATCTCACTGGAACCACTTGACAATTTCATCTTCGTTCAGAAAGGCAGTTTGGAATTATTCTTCATGTTGTGTGAAGATATTCCCCAGTTCAGTGCTTAGTGAATATTTTAAAAATTTGTACATTACAATTTCTATATCCAAATCATATTTTATAATCGCATTTTTGATGATCTTTTAAGCATCCCTGCTGTTCTCTGATACTTAAGCAAAATTTTCCCCCTTCTCCTCTAATGACTTCCTATGTGTCATATTTTTGATGCAATGTGTACTTTTCATCCTTATTTTCCTTTAAAAATATGTTTACATTGTTAATATTTTCTTATCAGATAGCTTGAATATCCCAGAAGATTATTTTTTCATTGTGTTGTGGGGTTTTTTTCCATATGGCCACTTGCCATATTGCCATTCTGTTATTTTCAATGCAATTTCACTGTGAGACTTGGATTGTTTAAACTTCTTGTCAGCTGCAGAATGGTGTTAATTCCGCATGTTGATCCAAGGATTCTCCTGTTTATTTAAGAAGTTACCACAGACCATATTCCCTATATTGAAAACAGTGAAAATCTCTTTAACACTATTTCAGCACATGGACATAGTAGTACAGTGTTAAAATGTGCATAGAGCAGGACAATTTATATCATTTAAACTTCAGCAAGACTGAGTTCCTGCTCAATTTTAGACACATTACAAAACATTCTGCTTAATTAGGGCTAAAACAAAACTCTTAAAATTCATTATAACCTGCATTTTTCATATATTATGAAAGTTAATTTATCCCATCACCTTGCCTTGAATAAATATGTTTATTCACTCAGAAGAGTAAAGTAGGGCACACACTTTGAACAAGAGGGCATTTTATTTTCATAGATCTTGGAGATCTGTGTAACATAGGAAACAATTGTATGCAAGAGAAATAAATTTAAGTGTCATCATGGAATTGTAAAAGCCATTAAAAATTAAGTAGTATCAAAGTTATCATTTTGCTTTTGACAACATGTACCCCATGCTTTCTTGCTAAAATTATCTGCACTTTGAAATTTACAACACCAGATATTTGTTTAAATCTAGTAGTTGTAAGGCATTGTTTTTAATTAAATACGTAATGTTGTGTTGTTGAAATATTCTGGCTCTAATATTCCTGGTTTTAACAGGAATAGGGACAAATTTGTCAAGGATGAATGTTTTGCTGATAAAGGGAAAATCTGCCTGAAATTGAAGGTTAAAATTTTTTAAATAAAACTATTTTTTTCTAATATTCAGTAAAGACCTGATTTTAGCAGTTTTTGACTTTGCAAATCTAGTGATCACTGATTACACATTCTGGTGTGGAACAAACTTTGACTTGCCATTTCCACAAAGCCACCAAAGTTGTTATAAAATTATAAATTGAGAGTTGGACATATGTATGAAGGTGTGAAAGGTACAATTTCAGGTTAAAAATAGTGAGCAGAGATACTAGGACCAGCAGAGCTTATAGCATGCAGTTTTGAGACACTACACTGGCAAGATGAAGGGCAAAAGAGGTAGCCTGGAAATTAGGGCAGAAAACAGTGGGAGATAGATTACAAAGACTTGGGTCTGGGCATCACAATACAAGTTTTACTTATATGTGGGCAATATATTCCAGAATATGTGTCCTGGAATGAATGCAGTCCATTCAGTATTTGGTTTTATTTATATTGGTCAGTGAGCAATGCCTACCCTTGCTTTATGAGTCGAGATTTGATCTTATCATATAAGTAGTTTCATTACAGTTTTTTCTACTGTCCTAAGTTTTAAGTTTAGGATGTTTAACTATAAACTGGACTTTACAGTATGTGTTAGGATAGGCAGGTAATCTTATTATTCATAGGCCTAAGGTTTAACAGATTTATTGGGATGCTTACATTTGCATAAATGTTCCATCGCAGTTCATTTTTAACTTACTTTGCAACTATACATTGAATCCCAGAATTTCAAGGTAGTTTTTTGTAAAAGAAGGTGTATCATGATGCCTACTTGAGGAAAACTGACTAAAATTACTTGTGACTCATTTTGCAGGAATTCTGCAGTTTGAGCAAGCGTAGAATCTGTTTTTCCAGGTCAGCATTATAATGCCTTTATTATACTGGTGTTGTGCCCCTTTCTGAGGGTCCACACTTTGTTCTTACATGCCTTTCAACTTCAGCACACACAGTGCAGAAGTCTTAAAAGCTTGCTTCTTATCATTATTCAATTTTTAACCTTTGTCTGGATCATGGTCCCTGAATGAGATACTAGTTCTGTCAAAGAGAAAGTTTCTGCATAGCAGTACTACATGGAAGCATTGATGGGAAGGGATAAAAATAAGATTGTTGCAATTGCTCCCTTTTGAGTAATTGATCAAGGCTGTTTTTTCTGAGACATTTTAATCTGCAGTATTTTCTTCAAATTCTATAGTGGGAATGTCTAGAGTAGTGTGGTGATCCATAATTAGCATGCAGTATATGTTAGTTTAAAGTAGGTGCGTCTTTTACACAGAGTAATTTCCATAATTAATGTTATACTTCTGCTTATCTGTGTAGAATCTCCTTTTGTTGTTTCAATTGCACATGAGAACACTATTTTGGTGGAGAGCCTAATCATCTCTAAAATTTCTCAGAACTTTTAGCAAAAGTTATGTTCATTATGAAGAGTGAAAATAGTTTCTAAAAGTGTAGTTACTTTCTTTTGTTCTTATGGCACTATTTGGCTGAATAATCCCTCTTGAGAAGTATTCATTGCTGCCTGTTGTGCTTCTATAGATATTTATCTTTGGTTGCTGTTTTCCATGTGCTTTACTAATAATGCTTTTTGTTTCAGCTTGTACTTAATCCAAATAATTGGTTGCAACTTAGCAACATATATCATTGCTTTCCTCTGTAGTTACAAAGCTTTGTTATAATGGCTGATCTTGTAGCCTGGTTGCCAAAGAAATTAGTTCTTTATATGGTGAAGCAATGTTGACAGTAAACTCTCCTTTCCATCCCCTTTCCAAAAGAAAAGGAAGAAAAGAGAAGAAAAATGAGGTTGCATTACAATTCTGGCAACATCAGCCACACTAATAAAATCAAATTCAATGTTGCTTTACGACTTTGAATTTATGTGACTGCACAGGATCAAAGGATTTGTATCCCACTGGACTGCAAGGTCTATAGTTCATGGCAAAAAGCCTCATCAAAAAGAACATTTTAGTAGTAGGGCTTTTCATTTTAATCAGCCACAGTAATAAAAAAGCTGTTAGGTGTCCAAAAACATTCTCCCAAGATCAGAGACAACTTGCTCTCTACTAAATTCAGTTTTCTTATTGGATCCATACTGCCTCTGTAGTTTTTGTCACCAAAACTTCATCTTCAGCTTGTTTTCAGCCATTTTTTGCATTGTTTTCACATTTTACATGCCAAATGTAAAATATGCCACATCATCATGTAATTTCCCTGGCAATTGAGAAATACTGTAGCTTATCTCAAGTAAATTACCATCAAAACAAATAATTAATGTGGAATTTTAATTATCAGTCTATATTTCTACATGTTGTATTTTAAAGTATTTTGTTAGCAATGTTCAGGATTTTTTCCCTCGTTGCATATAATCTTCTGAACACCACCATAGAGAATAGGTATTAGTATTTTTGCATCTATACACATACATAGTAACAGAGGCTCTCCTAAGACTATGATAGCAGCTGTAAGTGAGAAGCAGAGTAAGATGGTAACTACAGTCTGTGATAGGAATGGAATGTTTGCATAACTGTTCATGGACCTAGTTCAACAAAAGTTTGAAATTATTTTTTAGCTAATAGTGTTTCATGCTTTCATTAGCTTCGCCTCACAGAAATTGCACACAATATATCATTTACATTTATTGGTGTGTTGCATGCTGAGTCACCTCATTCCATTCTGCAGAATTGAAATGTTCAGCGGAATTTAACAATATTGAGAGATTTTACCAATCAAATTGTCCACAAAATTACATTTTCGTAGAAATTTATAGGTTGATCTCAATTTAGCTGGATACCCATTTTTTACGTATCATATAGGATTTATATTTCCTAGCATAAGCGACCTTACATTTAGGAAGAAACAACTCATAGTGACTTTCTACAAGTATTGTTCACTTTTGTATGGCTTGGCAGGTAGCTGCTACTTTTTTGGCAAATTCTATTGGGTGTGGTATTCCATTCTCTGGGAATTCACTGCTGCTGAGATACATGAAAGCTTAAAGTGGTTTTGTCGGTTGAATATTTTCAAGGGTTTATTATTTTTAAAAGCATTCATTCAAATGAGAAACTAGTATTATTGGGAATTTTGTAGTTTACCTACTGAACATTTAAAATCTACATAAAATGTTAAATTACCTATTGTTAATTATTTATTATTAACCTGAAATTTAGCCCTTTAAGCATACGTTTGTAACAGTTGGCTGTATTAAGTATTATTTAATCTAGTTTTTTAGAATTTTTTTATCATATCTCAAGGAATAACATTTTTTAGCAAACGTGCCTGTGGTAAGAAGTTAGTGAATCTGAGGCATTAACAATTTTCTGTTTGATATAAATCAGATACAAGAAGAATTTAGATTCTAGTAAGATTTCTCTGTAGGCACAGAGATTCCTACATGTACAGTAGAGTACATCACTGACTGGGTGGTGAAGTGGACATAATAGGATCCATGAATGTGGTTTGTGCTGTGGAATACAATGGACATGATTAAAGATATTTTTCCATATATTTGGATTCATAATGTTTGCAGGATCTTGAAAGATTGCCAAGAAATTTCAAAGGCACATTGAGAGTTCTCTCTGATTATTTCATTAGAAGTTATGGAAAAGTTATTTACCCCTTTTAAGTGGGTTGATCTGAGTAAAATGCCATGTAAGTAGGACAGCTCTAGAAAAAGAACTAGAGATGAGCTATTGTGAGCTATGCATTATATAGCAAAGTTCTCCAAGTGGTTTGGTTTGTTTAATATTAAATGGTTGGATGGTAGTTCTTAACCATGAAAGGACTGAAGGAAGGATGTGTATATGTGCAGGAAACAATACCTAGATTAATGCTACTTGACAGAAATATTTGTAGACCAGACACAGGGTAATAAGGAGGAGGAGCATAAACTTCAAGGCAACCTGGAGATCACTCAGTGAAGAGCATGGAAAAGAGATAATGGAAGTCCACAAAGAGCAGCAAGAGAAGATGCTGGAGCTTAAAAGAATGTTGGACTTCCTGCAGCCCATAATGCAAGGGGCAATTTGTATCTTGTACACAATAGCCTCTTAAAATACATGGTCCTGGTCAGAAAACATCTACAGTGTCCTTGTCTCATAGATATGCTTTGCATGGCTGTTCATGCTCTTCTGATAGTGATAAAAATGGAAGTGTGTTTGTTCCTTATACTTAGGAGGTCACTAGTGTGAAAGAATCAAAATCCCAGAGTCATAGATTATGCTGAGTTGTAGGGACCCATGGGGTCCAACTCCTGGCCCTGCCTAGGACACCCAAGGATCACTCCATGTGCCTGATTCAATTCCTGTTCCCACTGTATTCTACTGTCAGCCTTTGGACAGTTTATTTGTACATATTGAGTCTAGTGCATCTATAAGGACAATGAATAGGAAATAGCCGGAGGTTTTGTTTGTTTGTCTTTTGTCCCAACTACTTTTGCTACATTTCCTCTGTTAAGCTGTGTATTTATTATTTTGGATTCTGTATGCATTGGCTACAGGAATATTTAGAGATCTGGGATTGTTTGAGAATGTTCAGTCATTATTTTTTTATTGTGAGGTGTAGGAGCAGTTCTTACTGTGTGTCCTTGACAGTGATGATATACCATATGTAATTGTTATGTTTGGTGAGGTATTTGTTAGAGAGGAATTTTGATTTTTATGTAAACTGGCACGGGTTTAACTTTTTTTCCCCCTCTGGAGAAATCCTTTGCTAAATCTCTGATTGTTGTTAAAATTTAAAACAAATGTATGTTTTTTCAAGGACAGGGATTCAACAAAAAAGGGCTTCTTTTCTTTTGTCAACACAATAGAAGAATAAAAAAGTGTGAACTCTTCCAAAAACTGAAGAGTAAATTACTTAGAATGAACAAAACCAAGTTAGAGGCTCTCTCTGAAAAATTTGTTTTTCCTCTCTTTTCTGTGCACACTACTTTGATGGCCAAAATACTATTAAGAAAGAAAGCTGTAAAATATATTAAAAAAGCTTTTCATTAGCAACTCAGTAATTCTTATAATTTTTCCCTTTTTTTCTTCCTTTTTTTTTTCCCCTCTCTTTTTTTTTTTTTTTTTAATGTATCCTCCTTGCTGGAACATATCCACATCTACTAGCTATATCTCAGGATACTTAGTGTCTTCTGTGTTCCCACTTTTTTTTTATTTTCATGGCTTGGCATAAGTAACTAATTAGACATAACAATCACTGTATAAAAGTCAGAGAAGGAAATAAAATCGAGCTCACTTTCTCTCTAATATGTTATTTTTCCACTCTAATTAGAGTAAAAACTTGTAAAAGTGTGTGTTTCTCAGTTAAAGAAGAGGTCTGTCTCTGATATACCTAGAACAGCTTTGTTCATTAAATATGTGTCATTTTTACACAGTCACTTTTCAGAGTAGAATTACACTGTAAATGTTAGTGAAAAAGTATTACACATTGACAGTGGAGAATGAACTTGTTAGTTTCAAAGCAATTATATATTATATATTATATATATTGCTTGTTCTGAACAGTGTTTTACAGAACTTTTTTTTTTTATGTTTTACTGTTAAAATTCTCAGGATTTTTAAACATTTATGGGGCAAGTAAGTCCTGACTAATAAGTTAGCAACTGTTTTTTTAATGTAGAAATTTATACTTTCCTTGTCCTCATACATACAAATTGTTTTACAGCTTTTCATATCAGAGCAGTTCTGTGTCATGTTTAAAAAGGTTTTGTTCATGTAAAATCACATTATATAAAGCAGTGAAGCAACAACAAATATACTTCAGTTGATTGCATTTAATTGACTGTAATTGACTATATTGACAGTAGTTAAGGAGACTGTAATCTTTCTCTCAGATATCAGAGCACAGAGAAAAGCTGTCACATTGGTATGGAGATTTGTCCGTGTCAGTCCACATTACCATTTCAAAGACATTGAGACAGCTTGTTGGTTACATGAATGAGAGGATTTAGTGTTTTGCTTTTGTGATTAATTTATGATTTATCATCCGGTACTCTAATGATTAATGGCAGTTTTGTACATTGATTCAATATTTGAATTTTTTCTTCCATGATCATATGCTTCATCATTTCCTGGGTCCCGTGAGACCAAGGCTGAAGGTTCACATGGTCAGAGAATATAATTTGCCTTTTTTCTCTGTATTTTGTCAAGTCACTTAGCAGGTCCCAAAGGGAAGATGACCAGAGGGGTGGGTATAAAGGGATTAAAAAAGGAAGACACTGGAAAGCAAATCCAAATACTGCTGTTGTTTTTCAGGTTACAGTGTATTAGTGTTTTTGGATATTTGCATAATCCTCTTTTATCATTTATTTTAGTAAAGAAAGGTCTTTTTTTTTAGGGGTGGCTCTTATTTTACCCATTAACAGAAGTAATTCTTTAGGAACAGAGTAACACAGGCCTTCTAAGCTTAAATATAAAGGTCTGTGTTCAGGGGATCTGAGAGTCAGCTGGGATCACTTGCTTGGTGAATTGATTTTACCCAAGGGAAATGGATCATGCCCATTTCAATGGCAGTTACTAGACAAATCTCAACAAATTAAAGACACTGATTTGTAAATAAGTTTGCAATAACCTTCTTTAGTCAGAATCAGAGGTGCAAAAAAGCCTGCATTCCAAGCAAGGTCAGATTTGCAAGCAAAAGACATTTTATCAAGAAGGATAGGCAGAACTGCCTGTTTATTCAACCTCTTCAGAATGGATATTGGGTGGAAGCAGAGAGCTGTGGAAGAAAGGAAGAAGAGATATATTAACCAGAAAGGCCAATTTTAGAATTCAGAATAGAAAAGGGCATTTGACAACACTCAAGCTGAATCATGTCTTGCAAAGGAAATTCAAGGGTTCACTGAAAGTATTTTTCAGCAATGGAAACAGAAAGAAACTAAGGAAACAAGGGGAGCATTATCCAGTAAGGGTGAGAGGTGGAGACAAAAGGCATTGTTGATTGAACCTAGAAAATTAAGACCAAATGAGCTGCCCCAAATTTCAATAGCAGTGATCATGAACACAAGGACAGAATTTCTTGCAAACTGAAAAAAACCCACAGCTTTTAGTACTGAATAAAGGACAAAGATTACTTTTTTTGCATATGACTAATTTTTTTTCTCCTAATACAGGGTTGACTCAGTCAGTCTGTGATGAGCAGTCCTTTGCAGATCCTTTTCCCTTAGAATTGCCATACCACTGATCAATCCCTTCTGTAGCTATGAACACTGCAGCATTCTTTCTTGAGTTGTAGCATGTATTTTCAGACTGTTTCCTTGTCTGATAAAATTATTGTGAATTCTGAATTTTAACTGTGTGCTCCAGCTTAATAGCATAGCATTTTTTGCCTATTTAACATTGCAAGAAATAAATGAAATATTAATTTGCCTATTAATTAATGCAAAAAAGATTGTACCAAGGTAAGGCAACTTTTTCGGTAGCACACTGCTGTATGGATTAGGCTTAAGGTACTCAAGAGGTATGCTCAAATTGATGATTGAAATGTGATTTCAGCACAAAAGGGTATTTTCTTTTAAGTTAGCAGTATGAAGAGAAAATAATAATAAGGCTTTATTGAAACATTCATGCCTCAAATACTCTATTTGTAGCAGTAACCTGGAAAAAATGTATCTCTACTGTTATGGAAATTTAGGCAGCTGTATCAATTGTGTGTGTGTGTACAGGATGTCAATGTCTGACTGGCAAGAGTCACTAGCACAATGGCAAGACAACCTCGACAGACCAAGGCTTGAGGGCTTAATTCGATACTCTCTGAAGAAGCAGATTATTGCTGCAAGAAAATGGAATGGTCAAGGGAATAGAAATATGTTCCTTGTGATAGTTTATTTGGTATTGAATGTAGCTTTACAATCCAGATTTCTTAAATGAGTGCTGCTGGGAAGCAAGCAAACTTCTATACCAGTCAGCAAAGCTGCAAATGCAGTTTTCAAATGAAAAAAACCTGCTATCCTTTATATATAAAGCTTGCTGATGAACACCTCCCACATGGTTCTTTGTCGTGTCTTGCTTTTATACAGCAATTTTTACAGAAATTTTCTTTGATAGGTTTCAAAATCGTCTACCCTTCTTCAGGAATAAATCATGTTCATTCATGCATAGGGTGGCTTTCACAGCTTTAGTTTCAGCTGCATTCTAGTATCTTCTGCTCCTTCAGCCTTCTTCCATCAAATATCTTGTTTTCTGCTGAAATATTTTTCCATTTCATCTTGCCTAAAATAGTCATGACCAAACTATTACATTTTGATGATGTTTGCTCTCCATTTGATTCATCATATGACTTTAGAACAATTAATCTCATTTTAAGAAATATTTTCCAGGAAGCAGACCTTTATTAAGAATATATATATATTATTTATGCATCTATATAAAAAATAGTACATATTAATATTCATATTCTTGCCACTTCTGTTGAAAGTATTATCATAGCTATATAAGCTAATCTTATTTTGATGAATAAGACATACTTTGAGATGAAAAGTAATTAAAATAAAAAATTTGTTTTATTACTAAATAGAAGTATTACTTATTTTTTGTAATTGCCAATGCTTACTAATTTTAGCTTTAATTCTTTTTTATGGGGTTTTTTCAAGTTATGGAAAATGATCATTCTGAAAATGAGACAGTTCTATGCTTTTTCTTGGTTTTCATTCTTTCACCTCAAATATAATTTTGACTTTAAACTATCAATTTCATATTGTAAATTAAGACTAGAGATCTGTATTTGGAAAGGCTTGTAATACTAACACAGTTGCTTTTATGTCCATTTAGATGTAATAAATAGTTTTGTTAGATACTGTGCTTGTTTTACAGCGTGTTTTTAAGCTGGCTTCAGATTTACTGCTGGGAAAATCTTTAACGTTCAAAGTAAATTGTTCTGTGAGGGAGTTTTGATGTCCAATAGGAGCAAAGTACTACGATAAAAAAAAAAGTTAAATTCCTTAAGGCAAGCTGACTTCATTACCTCATTTATGGATCAGTATGCCAGGTTTAAAGAGAAAGGCAATTCTTTGGAGCAATTCAATTGGCAGAAAGTCTTGTGATAGTTGAATTGAATAATAAAGATGAGTGTCAATGGAGTAATAGTAGGAAAAAGGAAAAAAGCTAAATAAATGTTACACGTATTTGTTCTGAGTTGTCTATAAAACTAATAGAAATTGGGTTGTTTCCAATGCAAATCTGTTTGATTCTCTCTGTTAGACTTTAAACTTGATTTCCCACCTTTACGCTTGCCAGTGTAAGGGAGCATCTTGTGTTTTCAGATTGTTTTCTTCAGATTTTATCTTACTAAATTGATTAGAATTCGAGCTTATCATACTCCTGTAAGTGTATCTTCTTTGCATATTTAGCCATGCTTCATTTTACAATATAAAATCACAACTATTACATTATATTAGGCACACTGAGCTAAATGTTTATATCTTGGATGCATATTAATTAATGCTAGTGCTAGTAAACTAGTAGCTCTGACCTAATACTCAAGTTGGAATTGTAAATAGGGAGTGCCATGTGGCCACTTCTGACAAGCACTTCATGGGAATTTTAAGTGTAAATTCCTGTGCCTGTCGGAATTTTGAAAAATCACAGCTAATTAGCTGTTTCTCTTAAAAGGTTGGCTTCCCTTTTTTAGAGGGATCCTGAAAGAACCATGAAAAATTCTCTTTCAGGAGTCATTGCCTTGCAAAGAATCATGGTAATATCAGCCAGCTGCCTGATAGTATCATGGCATAACAGAAAATAAGTTGTAGGGACCTAATAACCTGGAATAGCAGCATTGGAATGTATTGGATTTTTTAAAGCAGATATTTCTGTGCCAAATGTTTTGTATTTTTCTGACATATGGTAAGAAAAGTGGGTTTTTTTCCATACTTACTTATCCAGTGAAATCCTCTTGATTGTTTTGGTTCTAATGTTTATTTTTCCTGAGTTGTAGATTAAAATATATTTGGAAGAAATGAAAATTTTAACTAATAGTAGAGATGAAGTTGAAGAGTACCTCTGTGAATTTTATTGATGATAACACATAACAGATTGAGATATTACTTTAATTAATGTTTTATCTTGAATTAATTTCAAGCTGTTGTGTTCAATCTATTTTTTACTTCCTAACATGTTATTTCTCTCTATATATGTACATATGACATACTTATGAAATGAAATGAAATAAATAATAAACTCATGTCATTAAATAGAATAACATTTGAAAAAGGTACCTTCTTTCCATAGTATACCATTAATTACTACATTCAATTAAAAACTGGTAAGTTTCCTTAAAGATAATGTACAACTTAGACTGCTCAAATTGATGTTCTGGGTTTTTACTTACAAAATATATTTTTTGAAACACACTCTGCTTACATTTCTTTAAAGATTAGTAATTGTCCAGTTATGTAATAGCTTGCAATAAAACCATTTAGAACTGGGAAAGAGAAGTGTCTCCCACTTTGCTTAACATAAGAACATAGTTTAAATGTGAAGATTTCTAATAGACTACGAAATAAACATTTCAGAAAAATATTTGCACTAAGGGTTTTTTTCCTTGTTGCTCTGCAGTCTCAGTTTGAACTCAGGGTATTCCATATTCGTGGAGAACATGCTGTCTCAACTGCTCAGCTTGAAGAAACCATTGCACATCTGAAGAATGAACTTGATAATAAATTAAACAGAAGAAATGAAAAAGCAAAGGATATTGGTGTTTCTACTGAAGATGATAACCCACCAAAGGCATACCGAAATGTATGTATACAGACTGACAGAGAAACTTTCATAAAGCCTAGTGAAGAGGAAAACAGAGCTGTGAAAAATAACCAAATAGTACCCAAAAAGCTTAATATTTCTTCTTTGACACATAGTATATCTGCCCAAAGTGAAAGTAAGGACAATTACAATGTACAGTCATCAGAAAGTGTCTTGTCTTGTCAACCAAAACAAATGCTGCCTCCACCACCACCACCACCACCTCCTCCCCTTCCTGATTCTTCACTGTCTGCTGTAGTTCCTCCACCACCACCTTTGCCAATGGGTCTGACTTCACTGGCATCCCAGTTTGGATCTGGTCCACCACTGCCACCTCCACTTTCTGAAGGCTGTAGGAATTTCCAGGCACCGCCACCACCGCCACCACCACCGCTTCCAGGGCAGGGACCTCCTGTTCCTCCTCCACTGCCTGGATCTGGGTTACCTCCACCCCCTCCACCTCCTGGGCCTGGGTTCTTTTTTAATAGCACTTTATCTTCAAACCAAGGTCCTCGAAAGCCTGCCATTGAACCTGGCCGTCCCATGAAGCCTTTGTACTGGACACGAATACAATTGCAAGATAACAGGTAAAATATATTTACTTGGACTTAGGGTTGCTACTTACAGGTCAGTGTAGAGACATGGAATTTACATAATTCTAGATCAAAAACGATTTTTTGGGAATGCTTAAGTGACACAGACTCTTTTATTTTAATGAAGAGTTGTCCATTAATTCAGGTGCTGCATTAATACAAGTAACAAAATTACATTATTATTTGGATCTTAAACTTCAAATCGTTATTATCTGTCTTGAAAGTCATGTTAGCCTAGCAGCAGTTACCAAGATGCTAAATTTGAACATTTTAGTAAGTTAAATTATATTCCTATATATGGCTTGCAGTTATAACACATCATAATATTATATGTACTATACAATATATACACACTATATTACATACAGTTTTATATAATATGATTATATTATACTGTGAATTTTAGAAATTATTTCGTATAGTTTATTTATACTGTAATAATGATTTTAATAAATTATATCTTTATTAAAATTACTTAATATTATAATAATATTTTATTTTAATATTGAAACACTTTTGAAGTAAATATCTGCAGTTAAGTGGATTTAAATATGAGTTTTATTTTATTTTGCAGCTCTGAATTTATTTTTATTAGAAAGTATTATTCTGGTGTAATGAAGCATTTTAAGGTGTTACTATTTTATATAAAATATTTAACAGGAACAAAGAAATTAGTGAAATGTCAGTTGTATATTCTTAGTTTTTCAGCATTAAAAAGAATTAAAATTTTCTGAAAATTAAAATTTTTCAAAATTAAAATATTTTGGAGTAGGAGGCTTGAACATTTTGGTTTTACTTTCCCAGTATTTCTTCAGCGTAATTGTTTCATAGTGAATAAATAGTTGGTCCATAAATAAACTTTATTGTAATTCTTCCCATTGAATCAATGAAATAGAAGTTTTCTTTCTGAAATAGTGCTGTTTCACCAAGCTTTTGTAAGGTAAGGAATAATTCATAGCATTCTGATTAACTACTGGTCACCAGATGTAATGGTCCAGCATTTTCAGGGTCTGTATTAGAACTGGAAATTTCTTCAAGTGTTTGCTGCTCAGATCAGAAGCTGTCCAGGACTTCTTGTTGCAGAGCCAGAAAGAGTCCTTCATTCTTCAGTATTGCTACCACAACAAGTAATGTCAGGAAGAGCGAAGCTGTGGAGCTCTAAGCATGTCCTGTGACATGGAATATGCTGCATCAGCAGGTGCTAATAGCAAAAAATGAAAAGTTTCTTAAACATTCATGATAATAGACAGTTGAGTATTAAGTAGAAAAAAATCCTAAATTTGAAAAAAAAAATTGGTTTCTTTTGAATTGATAGGAGTTCCATTTTGTTGCGTATTACATCTATGTTCAGTGACATCAGACATTTGTAGTTTGTAGGGGTTTTCATCAACTCTTTTAATTGCAAATAATTTCACTGCCTTTTAGTGACATCTGCTGGAAGAAGTGATCCCACCTTCTACTGATAAACAGACAAGAACACTCAGAGGTTTTGTCCCACAAATTTTCCTGGCACATTGAAATTTTGAACAAAGCCCTTTCAGAATTGTTGTACAATGTATAAAAACTACATGAAAGTAGATAAAAATAGAGGATTGTGTAAACAAGCTCCCAACTGATCCAAAAGTAAATCTGGTCTTGGAAGGCAAAAATAGAAGGGAAGATAATCCATATTTAAAATTTGCTGTTGGTTAAATGGAGAAGAATACTGGCTAGTCTCCCAAAATATAAGCCACATAATTACTTTAGTTTCTCAGAACTTCAACAAGGATAAATATGAGCATACAACATCTGTGGATAACATGAAGTAAATCAAGTCCTATACAAATTGCCCCAAATGCTCTAAAAATACGCTTGAATAAAGTTTGTTCACTATTTGTTGATATTGTGTATTTTTATAGGTCTAAGTAGATTACTGGGAATTTCTCAAAAAAGCTGACATTGGAGTACTTCTAATCCTAGTTGAAGTGGCAGAAATCTCTTGACATGTATTTGCACAAGCTGTCGTTGTTGCACAAAGAAGAGTACAATACGAATGGTGCATTTCAATAATCTAGCAGGCATGGACTAAATAGCTGAAATGAATAACTAATAGAAAAACTTTCTGACTCCTTACAAGAGCAGGGGATAGGAAGGGAATGCTCTTTGTGTTGCTTTAAATCTATCATGGATTTTCATCTATTATGGTTAGATCTATTATGGTTTCTCATAATGTTTAGAAACTTTATTATTATCTTTCCCTTTATAGGAAAACTGCTATGCCAACATTATGGGAATCACTGGAAGAGCCTGATATACTTGACACTACTGAGTTTGAATATTTATTCTCCAAAGACACCACTCAGGAAAAAAGAAAACCATTGTCAGAGACTTACGAAAAAAAAAACAAGGCCAAAAAGGTATTTATTGTTTCTTTGTCTGTTTTTTTGTGTGGTACTGTTTAGTGTTTATTTTGAGAAAACTCCGTTTGAATTTTTGGATTTTTTGTGAATCATCAAGAAAGAAAATTATGGATTGCTGATTTAATCTCAGTTTTCTTGCTTGATAATGCAGGGCTATTATTTAACTTGGAAGATCTTTTTGCCTTTGATAATGAAAGTTCCACATTCCAGTGAGGTAGAAAGAATACTGTGTAGGAGAATAGAATTAAAGTTCTAATTCATATCTGCAAGTGCCAGTATATCAGGCCATTATTTGCCCTTGAGCTGATTTGTAGTTAATGCCTATCATTTGTTACTCCAGCAAACCTCTCTTCCACTGAGATTAATTTTATTGGAAAAATAAAATTTAAAGCAACATTTTGAATAAGGAATGTCATTTTTTTCCTCCAGTATAGCTAAGGAGTTGTGTAAGGAAGGACAATCATTTCTTTAATGGCCAAAGCTACATGCAGTAGCTGTGTTATTGCTGTAGAGCAAATATTATCTGCTTCAGACATGAACCATAACAGACACAGCTGGCATTTGCCAGGTGGGATGTGCAGATAGGAAAAAGAAATGCCATTAGTAGTATTTGCTGCCAGAAAAATTCTAGAGTGGATAATAATCAATACTGTTTTCCTAACAGTATGATTACATATCTGAAACTATTGAAACATTTCTTGTGTTTTAAATCTCTTTGAGTTTACCTGCTTGGAACCACAAGAGGGCAGTTTGCATGTGAGCTGTGCTTGCTACCTTCAATTTCATAACACATGGAATATGAAACATGTATACATATTGGTGCTCTCCCATCTTTCAGAACATCTTTGGTCATAAATTCCCTGTATTGTCTTAAAGTCTTAATGTAACAGCTAGTGAGAAGTATCAATAGGGCTGTAGAATTTATAGAACTCAAATTCATGCGATGCAAAAAGTAAATAATTAAAAATGGGGCCTGGATGGGGACATGCTGGCATTTGTAAATGCACACCAAAGAAATAATTGTTACAGTCCTTCAAATACTAGACTTAAGTTGGGCATGAACATCTCTGTGAAAAATATTTTGAGATATTTTACATGAAAAATATTTGAAGTGAATGTGATATGTATCAGCAGCTGTATCCGTGAATTCCATTAGTTATATCTTATGCCTTCTTTCTAATACTTATTTTTCCATTTCATTAATGTACCTTTTTCAGAAATAATCATGTAATAGGAAATACAGGTTTCTAAAGAACTTTGAAGAATTTAATCGCTGTAACTTTAATGGGGAATTAATATGCACAAATAGTTGCATTTTTATTTCAAAATCTCAGTAATTAAGGGAATATATCTACTTCTCCAGGAGGTGACAGCAAACCAGGTACAGAATTAGGCCTGTTTACTGAAAGATAAAATTGTGTTTTTCATTTTCCTTGCTGCTTTGTAAACTAACTTGTTTGAGTAGCCTGATGTCTTAGTGATCTCTCTTGGCTTATCCAAAATTGAATTGGATAATACTTACAAAACATATTGGTATAATAATATTTTTTCTTCTGAGCAACCAGTGTATTTTCATAATATGAAAGACATATTTTTTATTTATATCAGTGTTTTAATTATTCTGCTTTGTTACTAAAGGTAAATTTAGTATTTTAGGACAATTATTTTAAGGGTGTTTTAATGAAATTAATGAAATTTAAAAGGTTCCTTTAAAGTACTGTGAAAAAATACAAAAATAAATTCCCTAAAAAATAAATTTAGAATTACATCTATTGTCACGTCTTCGCTTTGGAAAACTGATGGGGCTGTGATGATGGCGTTACAAACCATGGGAACTGTAGGGTTTTCTCTGAGAATTTACAAAACTCATCGGCAGTAGTGTGAAACATTCCATCACTTGGTCAATTTAAAAATTAAAAATAAATCCGCTTTTAGAATTCAAAGAGAATTTTGAGTACGGAAGCTTTTAGTATATCCTGTATTTTCACCTTTCTCAGTTAAATAACTCATGGGAGCAGCTGAATGTTTCTACAGACAGTTGGCCTTCTTAGACGGTCCTGTGTTTTAATTTGTCTCTCTGAAAGCCCAAATATCTGCAGGCTGGCTCCAGTGGATCAATCTTGGTGGGCTGCAAATAATACAGTAGTAGAGAGGGATTTTATTTACTTACAGGAGGGTTTATTCGTAGATAATAACAGAGAGCTCCTGTAGATCAATATAAAGCTGTCAGTTTGGCTGGTTTCATTTCTGGTTTCCTCATGGGTTTTTTGGCTCTCAAAGTTTCCTGTCTTTTTTCCAATAGTTATGTCTACTAGGGTTTTAGCAAGAAGCTTTTTCTTCACTTCAGTACATAAATTTCTGCTTGTCTGGTGTCTTAAAAATGGTACCAGTGTCACATTACAGGGGATTGTATAGTCTGATTGTATAGTTCTACAGACATAAAGAAACAAAAATTTTAAGAGGCTCATCATATATTGCAGATTTAGCTGCTGCCATGTTATTATGTACTTTTTTATAAATTCCTTTTTCCTGTTCTCTAGAAGAACCTTTCCCAGAGCAAGATACAGGTACAGTGATGAAGTTGTAGTTTGTGTTTGAAATAGCTAAGCTGTTTTATTTAATGATACCTGTTAAGACTGACCCACCCACTGCATTAAACCTCTCTCTTCTCTGCACAAACTATGCCCTTTTTAATGGCCTTTTATGCACACTAAATTCAGCCTCTTTGGTATTTAGGGAAATGACAGACCAATAGATGGTGCAGGTCTGCTTATTAAGACATGATTATTCAATCCTTTGCTCCTTGAATGAGAATTAGATTAGTGCCTCACAGTCGAATTCCTTTTTCAATTGGACGATTTTATCTTTTGAATTAGAGGATAATTGATTCTGATTTAATACTTTTGCTATTCCAAATAAAACAATATTGTTCAGTTTATTCTCAGAATTTTTAATTTTGTGAAACCAGTTGGAATAATCTGTATGCTTAGTCTGTGAAATGAATGCTTCTGTGGAAAGCCTGTAGAAATTCCAGTTTGTTCTGTTCTTACCCATTTTTCCAGGTAGTAGCCACTGTATGGCAACACAGGCTAGAAAAATTCACCATATGCTGTGGGCTTTTTTACTTACAGCTTATAGGCACCTGCCATTTTCAGCCATGAGTGTCTAATTGTACTATATAAGCTGCACCAGGAGAGGCTTAGGTTGGACATTAGGAAGAATTTCTTTCACAAGAAAGGGTGTAGAATGGTTTCTCCTGGAATGGATTCTCCTGGTCTATTTTCCAGTACCATTTGGCAAGTTATGCTCAGAAAGTAAGCTTCTGAGTACATATTACATATATTTGTACATATATATAATATAATTACAAAATAATATATATTTTATAAAATGGATATTTATAATATATCACTAATATTTCCATATATCATCAATAATATTTCTATTTATACATATATATACTCACTGTCAAAATAGGAGAATACATGGAGGACTCTCTGGGCTTCTCTGCTGGTTGTAGTTACCTTGGTATTTTCACTTATTTTTTGAACAGCAGAATAACTAACTCTGCAGCCACCGCCTACTTGCAAGAGGCTTCAAATAATCTGAAGTAGATCCTTCAGAAGGCTTTCATGAGATCTGGTCTGCCAGACAAAGATAAGCCCAAAGCTAATGCAATTAACCACAAGGTTAATATGATTAAGGATATTCAGCTACCTAAAAAATAAGATGGGACATAGCTGGCTAACTGACTGGTAATAGCTCAGCAGAGAGTCTTGGCATTATAGTGGTTCACAAGAGGAATATGAATTTTCAAATCATGGTACTACTAAAAATGAAAAGAACTCTGATAAATCAAGAAGTATTGCTTGCAAGGCAGACTACTCAGCCATGTCTCAGTTAAGAGTTGCACCTAGATTTAGGCACTACAACCCTTCATTAAAAATTTCCCAACTGTAAAGAGTCAAGGAGAGGGAGAATTAGGAGAAGTGAAGTAGTCTCTAAGGAAATAATCAAATTATTATGACTGTTTAGTCTAGAAAGGAGAAGGTTGATTGGGACAGTTATAAGTGTAATCAAGTGCGTGCAGCTGCTGCAAAGAAAAATTATGAAAAGCTTTCTAAGAGCAAGGATACCAAAGGAATGCAGAAAAATTTTGGCTAAGGAAATTGTGTTTCTGCATTTGGAGATTTTTACGAAAGTTTGTTTAGAATGGTACACACATAATTGATAACTGTCTTGAAGTGCAGAAAGGCTGTGAATGATATTTTGGGTGCCTTTTCAATGTCTTGACACTGTAAATCAATTAAAAGACATAAAGTCCACTTTCTGTCCATTGTCCTATGGGTCAAAACAGCTGGCTATACTTTTTTCAAGAATGGAAACACTGTCATGATTCCCAAATTTGTTACATTCATGCCAGGAGAAACGGCTTATTGGGTTTCTCTGATTTCTAGAGGCTTCGGCATGTATGTGGGGGTAGAAAGGAAGGGAAATTAAGAATCTAAGCAGCAATGGTGATACAACTTAAAAGACTGCATAAAAGGTGATTTTACTTATTTTTAGAAATTCAATAACTTTGGAAAAATATAGTACATTCACTTGATAGTGATACAAAGTTAAACAAAGTTAAACAAAGGTCAGATGTACCTTTCTAGTACACATATATATACTTGAAGACTTTAAGTTTGTTATGGTAATGCTTACCTGGGTTATGAAGCTCTGCAAACTGTGTGACTGCTCATGCTTCCTTGATCAGGCAGCTCTTTGGAAAATGTAGCACCTTTGGAAGAACTTAAAGTTTTTTTCCAACTGAACATCCTCTGAAATAATTCCTTCTGAGGAAACTCTTGTTCTCTTCTCTGCATGTATGCCATCTTTAATTTAATGCTGTACTGTATTATATAGATAATGATAAAAATTAGTATTCTGAGGTTTTGATATTGTGTTTTGAGAATAGAATTCATTTTTTCTGGTTGGGAGAATTTACTGGCTAGATGTATAGTATTGATTATGTCTCAATATTACAGCAAAGTACTACGCAATATATTTAAATATTAAAAATATAAATCTTCTCTCACAAAACTGTCTTTGAATTAAGGCTTAGATGCATTATAATCTTATATGAAGTAATGTAATGTTGTTAATGTTTGGAGTTAATGTCCATGAAATGGAGAAGAGATGATTGCTGATTTTCCCAGAGACTCTAGGTGGATAAATAGTATATGGAAGGAGTGGGATTTATTTCACAGTTATTTTATAGTTCTGAACTGGTTAAATCTGCAGCAGGAAAAGTTCAAATTACTGGAAGAAAACAAAAGTCCCTGAATATGAATCAAATAAATAAAAGACATTATTCGTTATGTATTATGCTATGATACTCTGTAATCTTGAAAAAGATATATTTTAAAAAGAAGATTTCTTTGCTGCAATTTTTTCCATGTGCATTTTGTAGCTCCATTGCTAGATTTAACACGTATTTTGAAGTTGTATTATTTATTCCAATATATTTGAGCACTTGTTAGTAATTTATCCTCAAAAACTCAAGAATTTTCTATACTTTTTCAAGAAACAGGATAGTTGGACATTTGTGATGCCACTCTGTCTTCATCTTACCAAAAAAAATGAGTAAATGTCAAGTAATTTGTGTCAGGTGTATGCTCCAAATGAAAGTCCATCAATCATTTTTGGCCCTTTAGTGCAATGATTATAATTTCAAAGACGCAGGAGGACATTAAAGATAATGGCTTTTCTGTTGTCTATTATCTCTAACAGACTTCACATAATTATTAACATGTGTTCTCATTTACGAAGAGTGTCAATATTTTGAGTGAATTGCATTTTTTTAACTGAAAGGGATATGCCTGTCAGCAAGTTTTTTGTCCATCTAACTAAATGAGGAATTACAATTAATAAATTTTGTGTTTCCGCAAGAAGGGCAGATATTGCAGAAAATGTTGGAAGCTTTGCAGGGTTGAAACACAATGACTGTCTTCAGCTGTCTGCATAAGATAATAAACAGTGTTCAAACTTAAGCAGAAGTAGTAAAATGCTAGTGCATGCTCTTCTGAGGCACTCTCACTTTCCTTTTATATTTTATGCTCCGCTGAGAAAAATAACTGGCATTCCTTGCTTATCATAAAGCCCTGAAGTCATGCAGAATATAGAAATTATCCACAGGGTGAATATGTATTTTTTGGTTTGTCTTATTTTGCAGTTCTGATAGAGTAAAGATACTGAAGTAAGTTTCTTAGTAGCTCATTTCATGCCTCCTATTTGAACCTGATAAATTGTCATTTGTATGTACTTTAGAAAAAGGCTAAAAGTAGTGATGTTTTCAAGCTAATAAAATTGTAAACAGACTTTTAAAAATATAAAGCTGTGTTTCATCCATGTTAAGAAAAACACAGTCAAATTTGGCCCTCCCTTGAGCAGGAATATGAGAGATTATGTCTGGTCTTAAGCTTCTGAAATTTCATTGGTAACTCTTATAGTGTTTATGCAGAATGGCTTGAGGGGCATATTTTGGCTTCTTGTGCAGGATACTCTTCCTGTGTTTGAACAGGGTTGCAGCAATCTGCTCATGGGTACAGGCTGTTGATTTGCTGTGAAAGTTGGTGAGTGGGAATGGAGGGAAATGCTGTAATATGCAGGACAGCTTTTTAGCTTATGGCTTTTCTCAGTAAATTTAAGTATTATAGAAGGAATCCATGCACCACCAGGAGGAAGGGTTTAGCTTTTAATCACTAAAGTAAACTGAATCTCTTCAGATTTCAGCACCAGTAAGTGTCCTGGACAGAATGCAGGCATTGCAGTTAGACAAACAGTAAAGTCTGTTGTATAGTATTTAATGAAATACATTTCTGGCTACATTAGAGAAACACCTTCTAATGGAAATGACGGATTAATTTATTAGCGTATTCAAGCTTTGGTATATCTTCACTTTTTAATTAGATTATAAAGATTTGAAAGATGTAGATGAGACACTTGTACATGCAGCAAATCAGGTAACTTAATAACATTAAAAAATAATCAGGGGAAAAAACCCACCAAAAAAAAATAATGCTTTGGATCAGTGAAGTAAATGAATTATCACCAGCAGTCACAATTTTGTCACTAAGCCAGAAGATGCTGCATCCATTAAAACAATGCATTCATAATCTGGAGAAGCAATAAGCAGCTGGCAAACCCCACCAGCTGGCACAGCAGCATCAGCTGGGTTGTAGCTGCTTACCTGTCACTGCCAGCTACAAGCAAGTCCCAATATGCTGAGAGGTGACCAGTGATTTGTCTTTTAAAAACATAGACTAAATAGTTCAACACAGTCTTTACAAACTTTCTTTTTATTTGCCTTGTGTTTTTACTGAACTGAAAAAGAGCTGATTTTTTTTGTGTCTTCTTTCTGTTTGGAACTCATGCACATGTATAATCCCCCTTAGTGACTTTGCCAGAATAACCATAATTTGGGACAAAATTAGTGTCTTTGAAAATTAATTCTCTGTTTTGCTACTGATCGTATATTTTAACTGCAAAATCTTTCAAGTTCCACGTTGATTCTAAAAATCTATAACAAAATTCCAGTGTAATACTTAGCATTGTAACTATGGGTTTGAAGTAGTTTTATGCTCAATTTAAGCTATTCTGTTGTCATGGTCCTCTATTTTTGCTGCCTAATGAATAAAGTATTAGCCTTCAGTTACTTGGTTGAAGCTATTTCAGGTAGTCTGTGTCTAGTTTGGTGCCTGGTAATTGTGACCACGTGTACATTTGTCTAAAATGCATGTGAACATACAGTCAGTTGCCGTTTTAAATCATTAATCTCTGGTTTAACTTTTAAAATTGTATAGGGCTGTCTTTTAGGGTTTTTTTCACAAATCATTTAAGGGAAAGGTCTTGCTTAGTGATGTGAGCTAGTTTGATCATATCTGGAGAAGGTATCAGCACTTACAAATACTTCAGTGGAATGATTTCCAGTGTCATGTTGTCAGCAACAGCTATAGTCTGGAAAGGTTTTGCCTCAAACTAGGCATGTCTAATGGGGTTTATGACAACCTATGAATTTGCCCTGAACAAGGTCACCTTGGAGGTCAGTGAATGCTATACAAATTGCATACTGCTCAAACCTGTAATTATCCCTGTAAGAAGTTAATGTGCTGCGGAGTTCAGCAAATTCATGTAAAGCTTCAGAAATGACCATGATAAACCGAGCAGTTACTTACATTTGGCCAGAAGAATCAGTCAACAGGATGTGATGCTTCCACAGCATTCATTTAAGGTAACTTGGAACAAAATCATCATGTCTGCTTGTGTACTCAGGATATAAAGAGCCTGAATTCTTTGTCATTTGAACAAACCACTTTCCATAGTATTAATTTCTTAATATTCATCATATGTCCTGTACATATAGGCAGAAAAAACTCTCAGGATAGATTTTTTTTCAAATTTTGGCAGAAAATATGCACTATCTACTTTAACATAAGTTTATTATTGAGGACCTACAAGAGGGACCTAAAATATCTATCATGTCTTTTTTGAAGTGTGTGTATTTTCCGATTTCAGAAGTCTAAATAAGAAATACGCATTTTCATGTGAAATGTCAGTATCATTTCTGTTTTTCTTCTATTTGTCAAAGTATTTAATTTTGCATAGATGAGTGACTAAGTATTTTCATAGTTAAATATATGTAAATCACATAAAGCACAGGTGGGAAACATTTTTATGAGTTAGTATAGATTTTGTCAGTTAACAGTCTCTAATGTGAGCATCAATAAAAGTATTCCAGGAATGAGGGATAGCAATTGCTTTAAGTTTTTGCTGTTATTAAATATCTAAATATGAGTGCCACCATTAATATTAAAATTTAATTTGGTGAAATATAGATCAAATATTGTTCAAGTAGTGTTCAAATACTAAGAATATAAATTTAGGGAAAACATAGCTATTAGTTTTAATTTTGCATAGGAGTTTGTATTTTTTATAGTTTTTGTACATCAACACTATGAAGTAAACCATCTGCTTGGATTTCAGCATTTTGTATTTTTTAAGAACTTGTGTCTGTATTGCATTTTGTGATGTGCTCTTGTCCTATCTTCCCTATGAAATAAATCAAAATCACAAATTCCGATAGCCTAGACATTGTGGGAAATTTTGTTTTTTACATTTCTGTCATCTGAACTAAACTGTTCCCCTTCTTTATAACCAATTTCAACCAGCCAAAATAACATTAAGGTTTCCCTTCCTCCTCTTTCTTCTTCTGCCCCTAAACTGACATCAGAAATTATTACAGTCTGAATGTCAGTATATTATACTATCAAATATGTGTACTCAAATGTGAAAAATATTCTGAAATCCCTGTGGAGTGTCAACAGTGTGGAATAAGCACATTCAGACATGACCAAAAGAAATACTTTGAGTAGTGCCCAGTGTTCCAGAAGTAGTGTTGAGAGCGCATAAAAAAACAATTCTTCAATTCTTCTTGGTCAGGAATTGATCCTCTGCTGAAAAATAGACGTAAGCCTGTTCAAACTGAAATGTAAACTACCAGACAAACTAAGGAACTTCTGATGTACTCAGTGTCTTTTATAGTTCTTAAATATCATCTAAAGAAAAGGGTGGGGGGGAATGACCATATTCCAGAAGAAATATTTAATGTGCCTTTTCCTTTTTCTGAGTAATAGCATTTCATAAGTAAGAGGTGATTTTCCATTTGTTAAGGTGCAGAGCACAAAGATAACCTGAAGGTCTTGCTACCACATTTAGTTTGGGTTTGATGTTTGGAGAAATATTGAAGTCAATTCACAAATTAGCTTCTGTTATAAGAGTGACTGAATCCTTTGTAGAGTGTTCCCACGAATCTCAGATCATTTTGCATCATCTTTCTAGATTATCAAATTACTGGATGGAAAACGGTCTCAAACTGTAGGAATTTTAATATCGAGTTTGCATTTGGAGATGAAGGATATTCAACAAGGTAAGTGTTTCTTACACTTAATGTATTGTATTGCATGGATAAATTATCATAGACCTCAGATAATTTCTGACAGTGCAGAATATGTTTTGAATATAGTCTCCTAAATTACCAGAATAATAATTCTTCCAATATATTCCAGTATATGTAAAAGTTTCACCTAAAAACTAGAACTGAATTTAGGTTCAACTCCTTCTGTACCTTTACAGTTAGCATTGCACTTCCAGTGCTGTATTTTTATATTCCTCCCCTGCAGTTCCCTGCTCTTTCTAAAGCAAGTCGTCCACCAACAGGAGTTAAATGGAGGGCTTACACATAAATCTTTTGGGCTTCAAATATGCAGTCAGTAGTTTTTAATATTTACATTTTACTTCATTAACAGTATAAGAAGTACATCCCAAACTGATGTTACCACGTAAGAATCAGAAAGAGAATTACTGGATGGCATTTTTCAAAGCGTGGGGCTAGTCAGTTGTAAATTCCATTACTGGTAGAAATTATTTGAGTTTGCCAGTACAACTGTAGAGAAATACAGATTTTTCAGAACACTGGGGTAATTGAGAGTCTGCTTATGTTCTGGATTTAAAAAGATATTGTTTAAGGATATTGTTTATTTCTTTTTCACATTAAGAAAAGGAAAATATTCACCATTTAAAACAACTGCTGGAACAACTCAAGTTGATGTCTCCTTTTTTGCTATTGTTTTCCCTCCATCACATGCAAATACTGGGTAGGGTGTTGAGATGCTGCTGGCATTGATTATTATTAATTTCAAAAGAGCCTTTGAGCATCTCGCACTTTAAAAGCACAAGGGCTTACAGATGTCTCTTGGGATGCAGAGGAATAAGGAAAAGAAGGAATAACTTTGTGCCTGCCAGTATTGTGTGAAAGGTATCAGAATGAGATGGAAAAAAACAGCTATTACTAAAGGTCTGAATAATTTGCTGGCAGAAGTGTCAGCTACATAGGGATAGGATAGAAGCTTTATTACAAAAACTGGGTAATATTCTTAAGGATATTCAGAGATGGGTTTTCTTTTTCTTTTCCATGCCATGATGTTCTACTAAAATAGAGCATCTCTATCTCTCTCAGTTGTTTGCTGTACTTGCGTGGCTTTTGAAATCTTCTGGCCAATTTATACCAAATCTAAGAGAGCATAATGACCCAAATACTTGGGTATGTATACAATAGCATTTTTAGCTTGAGTCAGCAGTGCACTTTTGAATCACATGTACCAGTTGTCCCCTTTGCTGTGTATGCATTGCAGAGCAATGCAGAGCAGTCTCAGAGTGCACAAACACCCTTCAGAATCAAATTAAATGAGGAGATTTGCTTTAGGAGCATGCCGTCAGTCTCCATGTATAGTAGTCTCTAAATTCCCCAAGATCAGATCAAAGATAGTTAAAACTCCCTGAAACATGTATAGTGTGAACTGTTGCTGTCTACAAATCCATTTCTAAAGACTCACAGTTGTAGACACAGCTAATGCAGTCCTACAAGTTTAATGAAAATTGGAGTGTTGGTAGAAGAAAGACGCCAAAACAAGTGCTGTCACTGAAGAAGAGTTTAGAACTCATCACCCTTTCTTGTCTGAGGTAGCAAATGACTGGCCTGTCACCACTTGTGTTGCTCAAGGCAGCAATAGGATATGCTGCCTCTTCCTTATGGAAACAGCTAGGAGCTACCATCAGGATTTGGGAATACCATTAGTGAAACTTTTAAAAAAACATACTAACAAAGCAGTCTGACTGATTTTAATCAAAGTGTGTGTTCAGAGACTATCTAGGGTGACAAACTAGTTCACAAAACTCAGGGAAAAGTTCTGTAGGGAAGACCTCTAGAAATGTATATTACTCTGAAAACAATAGTAGAATTATGCTTGTTTCTCTTTTAATGTCTGTTTATTCCATAGTATTTAGAGTAATTTAAATCTGTGGGCAGTCCTGCCTGTCAGCAGACAAATTATTTGAAGACTGCTGCAATCAATGCCCTGGACAAAAAAAAAAACCTTAATAGGCTAAATGGCACATGACAACACCTAACCAAAAAAATCACATAACCATTGGGTCATGAATGTCAACCTTTTTTTTTTTTTTTTTTTTTTTAAAGCGAAGTTGAAAGACCTATCTCGAAGAACATATGAATTAAGCACTCATCTCTTTTCATGACTATTTTCACAATGCATGAAAAACAGGGAAATATTAATAGCACTTACAACACCACTTACAACAGAGAATGTAGAAACCTGAAGCAAAAGTAAAAGAAAAATCTAGTTTTTATTTCAATCTTTTATGACCTTTTTTGTTGTAAAGTCATGTACAAATGAATGTACTGTCTATGTATGGTATACTGGCTAGTCTACCTTAGGTAGCAGTTATAGAATGCAGGTAGAGAAATTCTCAGATGAACTTCCCTGTACATACAGATGCATGCAGAATTGTAGAGAAGACAAAAGAGTAACCACAAGAAAAATTGCATCCTCCTCTAAAAGAGTGTGAGATTTCTGTATCCATAGGATTGCCCTCTCAAATCAAAGTACATAGCTTCACAGCATATTCTGTAGATAACGCAGCAGTGCAAAACAAGTGTCCATATCTGGCATCCAGATGTTTGAGTTTGCATTTGATAATGTGCCAGCCTCCACACTTCAGGAAGGGGATCTCCAACACATGCTCGTTTAAGAGAATGAAGTTTATCCTTTGCAAATAAGTTTATATCCATACTGCTTCTGAGTATAGTCTAGGAAGAAGACAACGTAAAACTAAATAATTATTTTGGGTGTTGTTGTTATATGTTATATGTTGTTATATGATGCACAGGGAAAGTTGACATTGTGATGCTGCACCTGTCCTAATACTCAGCTTTTTGTTCAGTGGGAGGGAACAAATCCTAGGTACTTCAGTATTCCTAGAACACTGGTGAATCTGGGACTGGTGAGGGCAATAAGGTTTTTGTTAGACCACTATTAAAATATTACTCATTTCCTGAGCAGAAGAAGCAGGCAAAAAATCTGTCTGACTCAGTGTGCTGTATGAGATCTGTATATTGAAAAGATAAATAGCAATGATGAAATTGTGCATAGGTTTGAGATTATTTTTAAGGCTTCTTCTCTGCATTTTAAAGAAATCTTTATAAAAAGGGAGGGGAAATAGCAGAGATCACTTATTATGTAAGCTTTAAGCGTCCATGCTTAGGGAAGTAATCTCCATTTCATACCAATCCATTTTTGTCTTTTCTTATCATTGTTCTGCTGAAATATTACAACTTGAGAAACAAACTTGTGCATCAACACTATTTGTGTGGCTTTGCTGTTGAAAATACTACAAGTCACTCCACAGTGAGGTGTTTTGGTTTTGTTTGTAATGGGAAATGCTGATCATAGCTGTATGTGAAAATACTCTGTGGGTCCTTGTCCCAGCTTTTTACAGGGCAACATTCCACGCACTGAGGCAGTTCCAAAATAGTAGCTGGCAATAGCAGTGCACTGGAAAACCCATAGTAATACTCCTTTCTGCAGTGTATGTCATCTGTGTTGGCTTTCCATGAGCTACTGAGATCCTTGTTCAAGGGTTAACTGGCCAAATTGTGGGGCAGCCCAGATAAAAAGCTTTTAGTTACAGAAAATGGGATGTAGATAAAATGTAGATGTCTATGTTCAAAAGAGTGATCTCCCCAGTTCCTCCTAACCTTCAGAGTACCTGCATTTTGCCACTAAAATTATAGGGCACCAAAAGTTCTGCTTCTGTACTTTGGGGAAATATTTCACTGTCAAATATTCCTGATGACTGTCAGAGCACATTAACTAGATGATCTGCTGGTATACGTGCTGATGTATTTTCCATGGGACTAAATCTCTGGGATATGGTAGATGACATCAGATGCACAGTTATAGCTTATTGTACTCTTTGTGGCAGTAAAGTTCAGTATGACTCCCTGCAGAACAGCTGCAGTTTTTGCTGCTACACTTACCAAAGCCACAGTAGTTGTGTTGTAGCACTACAACGCTGACAGAATATTTCCTGTATGAAAAAGGGGAGAACTTAATATTTATCCTTAGCATAGAGATTATTTCTAATGTTAAAAGTGAAGTATGTGACTGGTTTCCTTCAGCTTCATGATTTCCCCTTCATTGTCAGCACACGGGGAGTGAAAAAATGGAAGAATGTGAACTGTAGATTAACACAACCAGACTGATGATTAGTCTAATAACCATTCTGATTCAGTATTGTATTTCTAATCATCCTGGGATTGCTCTAATAAGAGTCCATGGAAGGTGTATAAATAGGTTTGCATTGTCTTAGTGCAAGTTATGCCTTATGGCACATATAAACTGTTGTTCCAAATTTGTATGACTTTCCCACCTACCCAAAATAGGGGTGCATGTATTCTATATATTCTGTATACTATGCATGAAGTATAAAGATAGGTGCATACTCATCTCAGAAGTTGGGAAACTATTTTATGTAAAATTAAATGTTTTTCTCTTTTTCTGGAAAATTCACAACATACATTTTTATTAATCTGTTTTGGACATCCATTGCGTGTTGGTAGGTTAACATTACTGCCAGAATCTTTTGTTCATGACTTCTTGCAGGATTCAAGCTGTCTTAGTCTTCTAAACCTCCATTGTGCCCATAGTGCTTCTATATTAGATACAACTTTTTGTGTTGCATAACCGTTAATACTGGAGAGAACCTTTAAATAAGTTGGTAACATATCAATTTGTCAGTAGTAAAGCAGAGAGATTTGGGTCTTACAGGCAGTTTTGCCAAGTATTTAACAGAGATTGTCTAATAGACTAGGTCGGTCACAATTCTATTTAAATTTCCCAATGATGGGCTGCATGTTCCCATGAAATCAAGCCTTACACAACAGAATGCAGTACATAAAACACCAAGCACTTCCAGGTCAAATAAATGTAGCTTTCACAATCTTCTTTTATTTAAATGATATACTTTTGTTTTATCATTTGGGAGCAGTTAAGGCGATTTCCTCATATTTCGAAGTCTAATTGTTACATTAAATGGTTTGATACTGGTGAGTATATGTAAGCTTAGCCAGCAGGACTTGAATCCTGATTTAACCAAAACGTGTTTAGTAGGAGTGAGGCTGTATATCAGATTCAGCCTTAAGACTGTTGGTATTTAAACTGATTTAGAGGAGGTAAGTATATTTTTTGTATTTAAGCCCTAAGTTCTAAAGTTGCATGTAGACTGCACACAGTATGCTCTAAATTCTCAGCTTTTTTTTAAATTTACATTTTTTAATTGATCAGAATATGTGAAAAATCTATGCAGCGGTGAATGTGTTACGTTCATTTTTTAGAAGTTAGTATGTTAAAAACCTTTGGTATAAGTTTATATTCGAAGCAATGCTCTTAGTATGTGAAATGTAGCTGGCAAGTATTTTTATGTGTGCCTGTTAGTTTGAATGCATGATGCTGATCTGTTTTTTGTCCTAGCTGACGGTTATTATATCCTAATGGGTGCAACCCTGCACTAATGATCCTTGTGTATATAAATTCTTCTTCTTGTGAGCAGACACCATAGGCAACATAAAAATGTTTGCCTCAATTTCCCTGCAAAAAAGGATCTCAGAAACCAGACTTGGCCAAGTAACAGATTTTTTAAAGGTAGAGGAACCCAATAAAATTACCAGCTTTTCACAGCATGAGTCTACTTCCTTTTGACATATTGTGAGGTGTAGGTGAAATATTCTAACTGAACTGACAGTGTAAGGAAGACAGCTAACTAGAAGGCAAGATGAAAGTAAAAACCACCGATGATGATTGATATTGTAATAGCTATTAATTGTTTTGGAGCCTCTTTTGTAGATTTATGATACTTCACCTATATTACTTACATAAGCCAGATATAGTGAGATTTAATGCAGTTAAGTGTCATAGTTAAACTCACTGTATCAGGAAAAGCATTTTGAAAAACATGCCAAGGTTTGTATTAATTTTGATAAAGTTAATATACATGTGATTAAAAGTGGGTTTTGTTTTTCATAGAAAATTTTAAAAGCATTTGTTACTTTAAGTGAAAATCAAAATAATTACTTTTTTGATCTAGTGCAATGGGTTTTTTAAGCTGCCCCAATTTAAGCTAATTTACACAAAATACTGTGAAGGTATTGCACATACCATATTACAAGAATAAGAGGAATATGAAGACACCTGTGAATGTGAGAATTTCTTCCAGCTTTTCAAAATTAATGGGATTTTTTGTTGTTGCTCTTTCCTAAAAAAAAAGGGCCAATCTTCATAAATTTACATGTTTTCATTTTTGACTTCTTCTCCAAATGTGCATGGTATTCAGTTCAATCAGTTTGAATGAAAAAAAAAAAAATGGCTAAGACATTAAAATGTATAAAGATGAAATAGAAGAGAGTATGTGGATTTTGGCAGTACTTCTTACTTACTGGGAATGTGTCTCTACATACATTGGCATTCTAAGTTGTCCCTCTGTATGGCTTGATTTTTTACTGCAATTGTCTGTCTGTGCATTGCCAATAAAAGCACTGCAGGTTGTATAGCAAGTAAATTAGAAAATAATTTCTGAGTGCTTTTATACAATCACACACTCTCTCCAAGAGAGAAAATAACTCATATCAATATCTCTTAAATTGATTATTATTGATTCTGTTAAAAATGTGGTTTAGCAGATTGTATTTCATTAGTTTTATCACAAACTTTTTGTTTTATCATGTCACTTCAAAACAATGCTGATTTGTTAGATCTTATGTTGAGTACAGAACAATGGATAACATAATAGAGCATTAAAAAACTTTGTTCTTATGGGGCCATTTTGGTGACAAATACCAGGCTAAAATATTCAGCTAGGTGTGTAACTCTCAATATTCTTATTAAAGTGGGTTTTTATCAAACTACTTCCTGTCATCATAATAGATTTATACATAAAAATTTGACTGTCATTTACATGCTTTGCATTTCTAGTACAAGTTTAAATTGCCTCCAATAATTTGCTCTTTCTAGATAGGTCAGGACAAGTAACTTTCTCCTTGTAAGCTGATTTCGGAATATTCTAAAATAGGATAAAAATTAAACCACAAGGGGAAGTTTCAGAGCTAAATATTCGTATTGTTAATCTTAACAATTAAATATATTGGACTGTGAAACCAATTTTCCAAGACATTTTCCATCTCTTAGGTTCTTCTGAAATTCTTTTGGATGACTACAGAAGGTAGTGCAACTCTTGGAACTGTCTTGCAGAAGATAAGAGATAATCTCATAAATTCAAACCCTAAGGATTTTTCTTCAAACAAAGATTTATGTCAATCTCAGTAGTTCAGGATTTACATCTGGTTGTAGTCCTTGAGGGTTTTGCATCTTTCCAGTAAGACAAAAATGGTTGGAAATACTGCTTTTTTCATTAATACTGTCTTCTGTGTAATTCTTTACTCCTAACCTAGGTGTGATGTCAACAGATGAAATCATAATTGACAGGCAGAATTTTAAAGCGTTCTAAATGTCACTGGACCTTTTAATAAAATTAATTAGCCTGCCACAGAGAAAATTTACTAGCCTGCTGGTTAATTTCACAATGTAAAATCGTGGGGTAGGTGGTAGAGCAGGCGAAAGCTTATTACTTTTAAATAATTATTTAAAGATGTGTGCCTTGCCCCTTTCAAACATGGATTGCAAATGCTGCAAGAGCTTTTAAAATCCTCTACATTCATAAGCAGTCAAGGATCACTTGAGGAAATACAATGCAGTTGAATTAGAAGTTATCAGATAGTAGCTAATGTCATCTCACTGGTTATGTGCTTGATTCTTCTGAGATTAGTGTTCATAGTAATATATAAGCATAAGTCATGAGTTCAAAAATTGTGCCTAGTCCCCTTATGAATCTTTAGGAAAAGCTGCTTTCAGAAAATTTAAACATCCAGAGTTACTTCTATTCCATTGTGCATCTCTCAGCTTACTGGAGTTTAACATTAGAGTGTGTTAGAAAGCACCATGAAGCAATCCCATTTAGTTTTCAGAAGAGTTACAATACATTGTTTAAATTGTACTGGGATTTGTGTATGTTGGGAGCACCTATGTCATGTATTCCAAACATAGTAATATTTGGAACTAAGATAGGAAACATTTTGAGATTTCTCATTTTTAGTAATGAAACATAATTAATCCCTGAAGAGTAGATTTCATGTGTGTCTGTGTGGTATTGAAAAGTATTTATCTGTAAATTGTAACGTGGATAGTTTTCTCTTGGATAAAGCTAACTTAAATGTGAACTTGTTGAAGATAACTTAAAAACTGTAGCACAATCTTTTGTGCTTGCAAATTTATAACTTGCAAACTTTGAAAGTTTGTCTACTTGTCTACTTACCAAGATTGCTAGCTTCTAGACAAGCATATCTTACTGATTTCCCATGCACACAAGGGGCTTAAATACCCTCACTCTCAATTCCATCCTATCCAGCCTTCTAAGCTAACATAAAATCTGTGCTGTTTGTTGTCTGGTATCAGTTGTTCTCATGTTCTCCTGCCTGGCCAGCTACACAATCAACTGGCTACTTTCCTGGTCACTTCTTTGACTGCTGATTATATTGGAGAGAAAAAGTAGAACTCTATTCTCCTGAGACAGAGTATATAGAACATTCTTGCAGGAGTGCTGTGATTTGACATCAGAGCAAAAATAAAATGCTGAAAATAAAATGAATATTAACTGGATACATATATGTCCTGCATATAGGTTAGAACCCTTTGGTACATTTCACAGGAAAAAGAATACAAATCTTAATTTATGTTTTCTAGTGTCTAATTTGTGTTTGTATTCTCTACAGCTATATTGTGTGTTGATGACTCCGTAGTAGATCTGGAGACGCTGGAAGCCCTATATGAAAATGTAAGTAAAGGTGGGGTAAAAATGTAGTTAATCACCAAAGTATTTCAGACACAAGACTTTAGGCTGCTCAAGGGAACTAGTGAGTAAGGTCCCCTGAGAAGATGCTTTTGAAGCTTCTCAGGTCCATCAGTGCAGGTTATTTTTCAAACACTACCTCATGAAGGGCACAGGAGCAGGCAATTCCTAAATGTAAGAATTCAAGCAGATGAAGCAGAAGGTTGGCTTGGCTGAGCTGGGATCTTCTTTTGGAGACAAGACTAAAAAAAGAAAGTATATAACCCGTGGAAGCAAGGTCAGCTGATGTGGGAGGAATACAGAGATGCTGCTTGCCACTCTAGGGAGAAAATTTGTGCAGCCAAAGCTCAGTTGGAGTTGAAGCTGAACAGAGCTGTGGGGACAATAAAAAGAGGTTTTTTAAATCTGTTAATGGCAAAAGGCAGTATAAAAATAATATCAGCTGGTTACAAGATGGGGATGACCATTTCACAAACAGGGGCATAGACAAAGAGATGTCTAATGCTTTCTTTACCTCTGTGTTCAACACTGATGATGGGCTGAAGGGCTCCCAGTACCCTGAGCTGGATGACCATGATCAACTCCCATGCAACTCTGACCTTGTGTGGGATGTGCTGCTCCAGCTGGATCCCTATGTGTCTATGGGGCCTGGTAGAACTCACCCAAGAATATTCGAAGAATATTATGATGTTCTTATGAGGCTTTTCTGATTGTTTTTGAATGCTCTTGGGAATCTAGAGAGGTTCCAGTCAGTTGGAAGTATTTGGACAATGCCTTCAGGCACATGATGTGATTCTTGGGGTGTCCTGTGCAAGGCCAGGAATTGTACTCAATGGTCCTGGCGGGTCCCTTTCAACTCAGCATATTTGGTGATTCTGTGACCAGAGGAAGTCAGTTGACATAATCTTTTTAATTGCAGTAAAGCTGTTGATGCTGTCTCTCACAGTATCCTGTTGGATAAAATGTCCAGCACACAGCTGGATAAACACATCATGTGAGGGGTGAACAACTGATTCATGGGTCAGGTGCAAAGGATTATAGTGAAGGTGATGGCATTAGACTGGTGGTCTGTCACTAGTGGGGTTCTGCAGGGCTCTGTCCTAAGCCCTGTGCTCTTCAACATCTTCATTAACAACTTGGACACAGGACTAGAATGTGTATTAGGTAAGTTTGATGATGATCCTAAATTGGGAGGAGCCATTGACTCCCTTGAAGGCAGAGAGGCTTTGACAAATCAGACGGTTGTGCAATCACTAACCACTAAACTTAATGAAGTTTAAGTAAGAAAAGTGACAGATTCTGCACCTGGGATGCTCTGGGGAATGAAACATGGGAGAGAAACTGTGCGGAGAGGGACCTGGGGCTCCTGGTCCATGGCAAGTTGAACGTGACTCAGCAGTGCCCTGGCAGCCAGCAGGGCCAAGTGTGTCCTGGGGTTCATCAGGCACAGCATCACAGCCAGGCAAGGGAGGGGATTGTCCTGCTCTGCTCTGAGCTGGGGCAGCCTCACCTCCAGTGCTGGGAACAGCTCTGAGAGCCACAGTATGAAAAAGGTATAAAGCATTGGAGAGCATCCAAAGGAGGGCCATGAAGATGGTGAAAGGTCTGGAGGAGAAGTCATGCAAGGAGAAGCTGAGGTCGCTTGGTCTGTCAGCCTGGAGGAGACTGAGGGAAGACCTCATAGCTGCCTGCAGCTTCTTCATGAGGGAAAGAGGGGAAGATCTCTTTTTGCTGACAGTGATAGGACCTGAGGGAATGGCCTGAAGCTGTGTCAGGGGACATTTAGGTTAGGTATGAGGGAAAGATATGTCACCCAGAGAGTGTTTGGGCACTGGAACAGGCTCCCCAGAGAAATGGTCACAGAATCAGCCTGACAGAATTCAAGAAGTATTTGGACAATACTCTTGGGCACATGGTATGACTCTTGGGGATGGTCCTGTGTAGTAAATGGCATATAAAGCACTGAAGGAATTTGTCATAGATCTTTAAGCATCTCACTTTTGCATAGTCTGAATGTTTCTCAGTGAAAAAAACATAATGGCTGCTTGCAGGCAAACAGGGAAAGTAGTAATTTATTAATTTATTATTAATTAGTAACTAATTTGTTTATATTAATTCACTCAGAGAGCACAAAAGGATGAACTGGAGAAAATCAAGCAATATTATCAGACTTCAAAAGAGGAGGAACTGAAGCTTCTGGATAAACCAGAACAGTAAGATTATTTTTTTTAATAGTTTTTCATTATATAATGTAGTTCTTTGATTATATGTTGAAAGCAGTTTTGATACATAATTCTTGGTCATGATGAGGTTTTCTAAAATTATGAACTTCGTGTATTTCAAGGCATGATGAAAAGTTTTATCACAAAACTTTCTGTCAGACATGACAGAGTTTACTACATCAGCTTTGTCCACCAGAATTGATGAATGCATGAATCAATAAGAATTTTTGTTCTCATTCTCACACTTGTAAAAGGTTTATCCTTCCCTTAGAGCATTTGTGGCTAATTAGCATTACATAAGGCAGAGCCAGATCGATTTTGGTTGTTAATTATTTGAAAGAGCTGCATAACAGAGGGTTTGGGTTGATCTTTTGCCCAAACACCTTGTACACTCTGGTCAAGTTCACTGAAGACCTATGATGCCACAGTTCCTCTTCTGCAACTGTTGTGGCCAGTGACAACTACTAGGATGAAAAACTTAAATGTTGCTCCTTCTGTTGTAATAACCTTAGACCAATGTGAAAAAATCCTCAAGAATTTATGAACAGAATGGTAATCCTGAATTTTATTTTTGTGTGTACATTTGATTTCAGATGTTGACCTAGGAGTGTTTTTTGTCTTCTGCTACTTCACTGCTTTTTTCTTTTGTAGTCTTTTCCTCTTTAATTCTTCCTTCCCAGAGGCCTCTCTGTCATCTTGTCTCCTTTACCATCTTGTCCGTTCTTGTCTTTTCTTCTGTCTCTGGTGTAAGAAAGGGTAGGGGGAGAAAGAACGGAAATAGAGAAATAGTATATGATTGGTTAATATCAGAATTATTGTATTTTCATACCTTTTTTTCCCATTAAAATGTTAGTGTTGAAGAACAGATTATTTTTTTCTTTCTCTCCTTACAAGAGGCAGCTAAGTACTGATTTGTGACTGCATGCTAAGGAATAGGCTAATATTAGGAGATAAGGTTATTATCTTACTCTCGATGAAGAGAGGCTGCTGTTTTTTAGTAAGTCTTAAGAAGACTGTAAAGTTTATATACTGTAAAGTTTATATACTAGCTTACTTTTGCATCCCATACCCATGGCTTTCATTGCCTTGGCTTGGGGCATAAGGATACATTGTGTGACTAGCTGATGTTTTCCAGAGCTTGAATCTTTGGCAGTCTGTTTGCTGTATGTCCAAGTTAAATAAATACGAATGCATTTTGTCTTCTGGAGAATACAGAGAGTAGAGCTCTAGGGTTATAGGAGGTTGTCTTTATTGTAACTTATGGTGGAGAGAGGTTAATCTTAATTAAATACAAAGTTGGATTTATACTATCATTGTTACCCTATGATTAAACTACATAGGTTAAGAAAACTAGCTTTTTTAAAGGTAGCTTAAAGGGAAAACGATTTGCTTTATGCACTTCTGTAAATTTTGTTAGACCTTCAAAATAATGTGCTTTCTGAAAACTCAGTAGTTCATGTGCTCCTGGTTTTTCTGTCTCAATCAGCCTCTAAGTCAACCTGACTACACAACTGGAGATTTGTTGGAGCTGTGCTTTACTTATTAGTTCCATAAAAGATTAAAGATGGAAAAGTGCTAAATTTGTATGTGTGATTAAAAATATTTGCTTCTGGGACATGAGCCTCCGATACTGTCTTTAATGAGGATCAGAACAGAAGTGCAAATGAAATAATTTATCAAATGGATGCACATACCATATGTTTCATTCATACAATGAAACCTTTTATTTGAGTTCACTGAAGTCTAAGGGCAACACTTATGTGCTTGGATTACCAGACAAATAAAAAGCTTTAGTGGTATCACTGATGTTCTGCACACGTGATTTTTATTTGTCTTGCTTGTATGTTAAATTTGGCACAAACTCTCAACTATGACAGCAACATAACAATAGCCCCCTAAATTATGCTTCATGATAATAGCTGTTAAAATGCTTATATGAATTGCCATGATAAAGATTTATATGCAAAATTGGTGACAGTTTGGGGCTTTGCTAGCAGGATACAGATGCTGTAGCTAGTTTCCAAGAGATCCCATTTAGTTCTAGTATATTGTCTGTGTAGGCCTCTCCAATATGAAATAAGTACTAATAAAGGAAATAGTAACAAAATATGGTACTGGTTTGAATGTAGTTTATTTCAGGAAGTAGGGACCGATTTATAATTGCTGGTAATGCCACCTGCTTCTCTTTGACAACAGCTCTGCTTGGACTTCAGTTTAAATCCTGCTGTTGTACTTAGAAGCTTGCAGGATTAGATACACCTTTTTCCAAAAAAATTGTTTCTAAATTTTATATTCTTCAAATGCAGCTAAATATGATCTGAAAATTAGTTTACCTCCTTAGAATCAGCCTTTCTTGTCCATCTTCTGCAAGAATGTTCTCTAAAACCATGACAATGTCCCTGGCTTTAAAGTTCTCTCAAGTCCTTAACTACCAGATTCTGGTAGGCTAAGGGAGTTTCCAAGTAAATGCATTTTTTATTTACAGTTTCTGAAGGAGAGGAGTATGATGTACCTCATGGAGATGAACAGCATAATTTCTATATTTATATTAGGCCATCAGAAGTGTAGTAATGAGAAACCCATCCAAAAGCTGTGTCACAGCCACATCATCATTAATTTAAGTCGAAATTATACTTTTCTCAGAGTAAATTTGAAATAAGAATGTTTCTTTCTCTTCTAAAGTTTTGTCCATCTGAATTGGTGGTTTATGGTGACAGCCATAGTTTCATGCTATAACTTTTTGTTTAGTAGTTACATTTGTAGACTCTAAGATTCCTTTTTGTGACAGATTTCAGTTATAAGGGTTCTATCTGGATATTTACTTGGACACTCTGAATTCCAGAATCTTTTTTTTTATGCTGATGCTCTTTTAACTCTCGGCACAATGACATTGTATTTGTTAGTCAGCTGTGTGGGAAATAGTTCTCTTTTCACAGGAAGGCAAGAATATGTGTCATTTGACTTTGTAAATTTAAACTTTTTAATTGTATGTATGTTAGAACTTTAATGAAGCCGTTTGGTTCTTCTTTCCTTTGTTTCTCTCACACAAAGTGCAAAATACCCTCTTTTTTTTCCTGGCAATACCATTCATTCCCAATAGGAAGCATTTTTATTAATACCAGCTTGGCATTTCTTTTTTCCCACTTCTTAAGTCTAAGAGCCAAGCTAGGCCTCCCTGATCCTTCTCTCACAATAGGTTTTTTCATCAGACGAGAAAGAAAAAGAATGAAAAAGAAAGAACAAAAAAAAAATGGTATTCCAATTAAAACATAACATTTCACACCAGCCACAGGTGAATTCTGCTGATTTTTTAAACTGTCGTTATGTACTCAGCAAAGCCTTAGCATGCATGAGAAATGTGTAAAACAGATTTAAACATACAGATATTATTTATTGTGAAAAAGAAATAATTTTGAAAAATTTGGTGTATTGGCTTAAATAGTTAAAATAAAGTTAAGAAGAATTCAAGCTGATAAATTGAATACTGAATTTCTCATAATTCAGTGAGGTAGAAAAAATCTTTATGGCATTGTGTTATGAATCCAAGAATATCTATAAACAGGAGATTAGAAGAATGATTACTAAAGTGATACTGGAGCAAAAGACAAACTTGCTTTTGGATTTCAAGAAAGCTTGTATATAACTCTGAAATCTTGAATTTAAAACCCAAGATCAAATTATTGTTATTATATATTATTATGAGAAATGCTAAAGCTTCTTGTATTTTTAGCCAAGCTCTTATATTTTTAATTGATGAAAAGGGAGGAATTGCTCATGTCTTGGGATGTTTTCATTTTGTGACATTTGTTGAGTATGCCTCTATTTATTTTTATTTACCAAAGTGTTAAAAGACTAAAAGCTACAACAAAGACATGAGGAATATGTACCTGTGAGGACAGATACAGGGCAGATGAAGACTTAGGAACTTTGCTGAATAGTGACTGGAGGCAGATACACTCTGCAAGTATTTTGGAGCTAAATACACAGCTAGGTGTATTCCTATGAAACCTGGTGCTATATGGTTGAAAGTGTGGTGCAAATAGAAAAAGAAAATTGATGCTGAGAATCAGGGGAAAGCTGTCAGCAGACATTCTATATTAAGAAATACATTTGTAGGAATATATTGAGTTTTGTATTTCTAAGCACATTTTTAAGGAGAACAAAACTGCGTAAGTTAATATGTAGGTAGCGCTATGTAGATTTTCCTCCTTTTTTTTTTGCAGTGAATTATTTAGGTTTGAGATTCTTCTGTTTGTTACTGTACAGCTATGTTAGTTAATACACTGATATGAAAATGATTAATGTCTTGCCTTTTTCTTGACATTAATAAGATTTTTAATGCATTCTTAGCATAAAGAATATAACAATTTTAAATTCTGTCAGATTTGATTCAAATAGGAAAGAGTGCATGTATATTTCATGATACTGCAGGCTTTGATCCATTATGTACCCCACTGAGAGGAATTATAAAGATTCATTAATAGTCCTTTTTTCCCCACAGATTTCTATATGAGTTGTCTCAAATCCCCAACTTCGCAGAACGAGCTCAGTGTATTATCTTCCAGTCAGTTTTCTCTGAGGGAATAACATCAGTGCACCGGAAAGTAGATATCGTCACTCGTGTTTCCAAGGTAAGTCCAAATGAAAGCTAAATTAAATATAATTTAGAGTATTTATGCTTCCTTTTTACCATAATTGAGGAATCTTAATCCTACTTACTGGTATTTTAGAAAAGAAACCTGTAGTAAATTTTAGCTGCTTAAAAGAACAAAAGGAGGAGGGAAGCAGGAAAGCGAATTGCATGTGATGCCCCATAGAGTATGTAGAAGTTTATTTGTAGTTAGATAGTAGATTTTTATTAATTTGCATATTAATTAATGTAACATATAATCTATAAACTAGGAATTAAATACAAGACAAGCTTAGTACCAGGCCTTGCAAACTGCTTTTTATTTACATACCACTGTTGGTGCCAATAGATGCTTGTTGTGTTCGTTAGCTTATTACTTTCCCTTGGCATCAATTAATTTCTTGTAACCCTGATACAGCAGAATTTTTAGTATGGGACAAAGCTCTACCTAATATTTATGTACTATGAAAGACTCAGGACAAGATTTTTGAATTTTAACAAATAAATTATGAAAAGTAGAACAAGGTGAAAATTAGGAGAGAAATTTAAATAGTGGCCCAAAGGTCTAACACCCTTACCAGAGAAGTAGTTAATTTTTATTTTTTTTCTAATTTGAAGATTAGTTTTTGATTAGCTTTTCTTTAACAGAGTACCCATGCATGACTCCTTTGGATTTCTTTACAATAGAAATAGTTACTTGCTTTTTCCTTTCCAAGAGAGCATAAATAAAGAATCAGTGTATAAGGCTACATAGTTAAGAATTATGCTTGTGGCCTCTGATTGTCAACTGACAGATGTCTTTATATGTAACTGAAAGTAATTTACTAGTTCTACACCGTTTTCTGTTCTGAGGCATGTAATTAGTTATTCCTTAGCCCTCCTGTATCTGGATTAAGTATGGATCCAGGAATGTGAATTTTCAGACCCATGAGCAGACTGAGTGACAGGGTGAGTCTAACCTGATGGCAGCAAAAATAGCACATCTCCATTTGACTGTGAATTGTGCAAACTCATGATAAACTACCTTCTTGTCTATAAGATTTTTGAAGTCTTCTGAGAATGTTTAGAAATCTCCCATTAATCTTTTAGTCATTGACATGGCATTTGATGCCAAATAATTTGCACTGTATGGATTACATTAAACTTATTATTTTAGGGAGATACAGTCTAAAAAAAGTTTCTCTTAAAGTTTTGATTATTGTACCAGCTTCAGCTTCCCTTACCTACCAAGGAAAAAACAGACAGGAAAAAAACCTTATCAAAAATAAAATGAAAAGAATATTTTTATATTAGCAGTTAGAATTTTTGTGCCAACTGAATTTAAAGACCAGTATCCATTTTCCAGGCTTTGCTGAGCATGAAAAGTGTAAAGGAAATTTTGGGTTTGATTCTGGCTTTTGGAAATTATATGAATGGAGGGAATAGGACCCGAGGTCAAGCTGATGGGTTTGGTTTGGAAATACTCCCCAAACTAAAGGATGTCAAAAGCAGAGTAAGTACTAATGTTTGGTTAAAGATAATTTTTATGAAGTATTTTTTTTAATTGTTCCTTCATGTGTCAGAAGTTAGTCTTTTATTTCTTACTATTCTTGCTTGAAAAGCAAGGTGCTTTTTACGGTTTTCATTCTTCTTTCTCCTAGCTTTTCACCTTCTTCTCCTGCACATGTGTATATTTCCTTAATAACTTATTTCTCCTGTTCAGTACTACTAGGATAATTACCTTATGTGAGAACTTCTGTGTGTCTCTTTTATTAGCAGGGACTTAGTACCCTACTTAGTAGGGTAGAAAGAAGTGAGGGAGCACAGACTGCTCAACTCTTTTCCAGTAAAACTCCCCATTCTTTTTTCATGCTCTTAAATGCAGATCTCTCTATTTGAATAAAACCTCTTTTAAAATCAGGTTTAGAAACAAAATATCAGTAATTGTTCATTGTAGTGTATACACTAACAAATTATGTATAAGGGATCAAAGAGTTGTCACACCCAACAAGATACTTTCAGTCTTTTTTTTAATTGTCAGTTAAATGGATGTAGGACATGAAGTTTGAATGGCATGCACGAGAAAATGCTCATAGCTGGCAGTAAATTATTTTGTCAAGAATTGAGAAGGACTAGCTGGTTTTTGATTAGTCATGCTAGGATCAAAGGCTCAAAGGCTAGACACCTTCTGAGATGAGATTACTTTGTTTCATATTTCAGTAGGGCAAAGGAGGAGGTGTTAGGTAATGTGCGCAGTAGAAACACTGCTCAAAGTCATTCTTTGCCAAAACATACCTAGACACCACATGGATATAGGAAGCAACAAAAAACAGCAGATAATTTTCTGCTGATGATGGTATAGACTTGGAGTGTGAGGAAAAATTATCTTTCATGCTCCCCTACTTTTTTTATGTGAAGTGCTTTCTTGACTACAAGAGATGTAGATTTTAAGCTTTCGTTCTCCATTATGCTTCATGTACACAGGAATGCATTTGTGAGAAAGGCAATGCCAGAAAACAGTATATCTATGGAGCATTTTATTTTACTTGTGTATACCATCATTGAGTGTAGAAACACATTTAACTAATTGCTCAGTGAGCAACTGTTTTAATGAAAGCTTTTTCCAAAGGATTTGAGTCCTTTGTCTCCTAAAGATATTGTGATGCTGGAGCGTGTCCAAAGATCAGCAAAACTGGTAAAGGGTCTGGAGCACAAGTCTTACAAGGAGCAGCTGAGGAAGCTGGGGTAGTTTAGCAGGGAGGAAAGGAGGCTCAGGTGAAACCTTGTCACTGCCTACAGCTACCTGAAAGGAGGCTGTAACCAGGTGGGGTTGGTGTCTTCTCCCAAGTAACAGACAATAGGATGAGAGGAAGCAGCCTCAAGTTCTTTCAAGGGAAGTTTAGCTTGGATATTAGGAAAAATAAATTCAGGGAAAGGGTTATAAGGCTTTGGAACAAGCTGCCCAGAGAGGTGGAGTCAGTGACCAGAGGTGTCACTTAGGAATACAGTTTAGTGGTGGACTTGGCAGTGCTGGATTTTCAGTTGGACTCAAGGATCTTAAAGGTCTTTTCTAACCAAAATGATTCTTTGATTCTAATTCTTACTTTTGTCTTTGCTGTGATGGTTCAGCTGTTCCATATAACCACTTTTTTCCCAGTCCTACTGCATGGACAAGACACAGTACAAACAGCAGCTTAACTAGAACCAGGCCAAGTTTCCCATTACTCAGGCGTTTGTTGGCTGGCTAGCCGCCTTGAAGAAAAATGTAAAACTCAGCTTTGCCTGACTTTTCTCAGTGAAGCTGCTAGGTTTAGTATCACTATTTATCTACCTATAAACTTCACAGAATTAATAATCTCTGGGACTTCCCAGTGTGGCTGAATTTAGCAAGCATGTTCCAAAATTATGCATTATGAAAATGAGTAACTGATACAAAATATAAATTGTGTAAGCCTTGTTTCTTAGCAAAACAAGTTAAAAAATTATATTATTTACCGTTTCCTGGTAGCCAGAATAAATATGTTATTAGTTCAGATTAGTCTTCAAAATGCATAAAAACTCAGAGGGTCCAGTTGCTACAGGCAGATATGAAACCTCAGAGATAATTGCATTTTGTATTTTCTCCTTTGTATTTGCAAAGGAGAAGAATGCAGGGTCTTGTACATTTGAACATAAAGGTATTCTTCCTTTGTCCTATAACTCCCTTCTCATGAATTGACAGCAAATACATCTTAACTGAGCTGCATTCCATGAGCTAAAGTAAAAAGCCAATGCTAAATACCTCTTATTTCACATAAAAGTCATTTATTGTGATATGAGCTTAGAAAGTTACTTTTTATAGAGATTTTTTGACCTGCAAGTAATGGCTTCTAAAATTTTTAACATGCAGGGTGGCGTTTTCTGCATGACAGCAGTGACTTACTTAGCTAAGAATTTTGCTGGTGTATGATACTAATAAAATATAATGTGCTGCAGACTCTCATATAGACAAGGCAGCTCTGTACAGGAAGTCAGACATTGTTCACATACAAATGTTTGTTCTGATACCTGTCAATATAAAATATGAAAACACATCAAAAAAACTTCAAAGGCATTCCAGATATAATTCCCTATATCATGGTTCTTTTATATTGCTGTATGTAATGTATAACTTTTCCTTAGTTCATCTGGCTCATGCTGACCCAATGACATGTAGCAAAATAAAATACTGTTTACAGTTGTGTGCAGGAACATGGAAATGGTGGTTCCATAAAATGAGAATTAAAATTCATATTTATATGTTAACAGGGCATGAAATATACTTCTTAGTTGAATGTTATCTCATTTCATATTTAGAATAAAATATGTAAAATATCTATGCCTTTTTTGGATCTTACTTATAGATGATTGAGACATAGGAATCAAGAAATTTTGTTCACATTAATATATCTGAGATAACTGTAATATTTAGTTGATATTATGTTCAAGAGTAATATTATTGAATAATATTATTTATTTGGGATAATATTGTTATTTTGTAATGCCTTCTATTATTACATAAAATGTGAGGACAGCTTCTCCCATGTATTCTTCTCTGCCTGTATTTTTGCCTGGTATTTTAAACCAAAATAAACTCTAGATCTAATAGTGCTACGATGAAGTCGATGTTGAAAAAGATCAATTTTTTTTTGGCCAGAAATGCTAAGGCCAAAAAAAAATTGTGAATTTCATGACAATATAATATAATAATTAATTTAATTTTAAATGGAGTACATTTTCACATATTGAATCAGTGTTAATAACACATCTTTAATTTTTCCTAGGATAATGGTATTAATCTTGTGGATTATGTCGTCATATATTACCTACGCCATTGTGATAAGGTAAAGGGTTTGCTCTATCAGCCTCTCCAAAACTGAGTTTTTTTAAGAGATGGTCAGAGGATTTGTAACAGCTTCATAGAAATCTAAACATAGTACCTCTGATGGGAAAAAAAAATCAATTTCTGTTGCTTTCTTATGATAGTTGTGTACCTCAATAGGCATGAAATTTGCTATGAGTTTCAAGATAAGACTCTGTAAAATTTTACATTGGCTTTTGAGAGAACCACTGCAAGCAATTAGCTGTGACTGCTGAGACTGGGCAGGTGGTCACTCCACTCCTGCTTTATTGCATCTGGGTGGCAGTAACATTGTAAAATTTCTTCTGATGTCATGATATTGGAAGGCAGAAATGTGATTTCTCTCTTAGGACAAAAACGTGCAAAAACAGGTTGATATTTTAAGACAGATGAGTCAGCTGATGGGGGTGAAGATAGGGGTTCAAATGCTGCTGTGAATTACATTTTATTGTGTGTGATATTCCTCTATATGCATTTATATATACTATATACATTAATATCTTAAATATATATATTTGTTATTGGCAATAGCCAAATTTATTGTGTGGAAAGTTTGAAGTATTGTATTTTAAAATAAAATGTTGCTATTAATTGATCTTAACAATGATTTTCAGCAATTTTAATTGACTTTCTTATTTTTTTGCTTCGTTTTTTTTTTTAATTCTTACATTCTTAAGGTTGTTGAATTGACAAGTTAGTAGTGCTGATATATGTAGATCTATATCAGTATTCTTTATTTAAGGTTTTTGGGTTTGTTTGTTTCTCTTTCTTTTTTCTTGTGTTTTCTGTTGCTGGTGGTTTTGCTGTTTTGGGTTTTTTTGGTGGATTGAGATTTTTATGCTTTCTAATTAATTTATTAAAATATTTACTTTATATAAATATTTCTGCAATCTTCCTACTTTACTGTAATTTTATTTCAGGTAATTTTGTGGGGAAAAAAACAGTATATTTTCCTTGGGAGGAAATAAACACAGTGTAATTATCATCCAGTGCTCTTTCACTACCAAAATGTTCATGTCATTATAATAAGAAAATTATTCTCTCTGCATTCCCAAAACACTTAGTTCTCCAACCTATGAGTTTTGCTTTATTACAGACTGAAATCCATGCAGATTTATGCATATTTCAAACTCAGTAATATTGCTTATACAAAGCAATGTCATATTAATACCATTTATACATACTATACTTCTTAAAATTCCATTGGAGATCTTGCTTTGAACCTTGTAAAAGTTTTTTGTTGGTTGGTTGTTGGGGTTTTTTTTTTGTTTTGTTTCACTTTGTGGGGGGTTTATGTTGGTTTTGTTTATTTGTTTTTCTTCTGTTTCTTTTTTCTTACTGTGCTAAGGTATGTACTTAGGAATTACATACAGACTTTAACCCCTGTTATTTATTTAGCCACATAAACGTTCAACTGTGTATTTTTATCTATGTAAACTACTTCAGGAAATATATGAACAGGGTTTCAATTTATGCTTATAATGTGTGTGCTTTTTTAATGAATTGTGAGAGAGTGAAACCACAAACTTTTGGCATAAGATCCCTTCTTGCATTAAAATAGGCATTCCTGTTATCTTTTTTTAAGAAACTTCTAATCCCATATCTAAACCTTTATTGACATAAAATTAACTGAAATGTTGTGCATTTAATGTTGCTTCAAAGTTTAAATTGAGCACAGTTTGCTTTGCAACATTTAAAAGGAAGTTTCAATAACTCAGAATGGTCAGTATTTAAACTTGAACGAGATGTTGTTTTAGCAAGAATGATTTAAAATATGTTAGTTATTTTATAACACTGTTGCATAGATGAGAATTTTTTTTAAAAAGCTATTTATTTCACTGGAAATGCATTCAATTTTCATAGTGGCCTATTTGTTTGTTTGTTTGTTTAGGAAGCAGGAACAGACAAGAGTATTTTTCCTTTACCAGAACCACAGGATTTTTTCCAGGCCTCCCAAGTTAAATTTGAAGACCTAATAAAAGACTTAAGGAAACTGAAGAGAGATCTAGAAGGTAACTGGGAACTTTCACATTTGTTCTGCTAACAACAAAGTGCCATTTAAAATGTGATCTTTATGAGGTTTTCTTATTGCTAATTAGGTTTATAGTGTTGATTCATTTAGAGTTTTTACACTGTTGCACAAATTACTCACATAAATTAGAAAGAAAAAAATTTAACTCATGACTTAATAAAAATGAAAGTAGAGATCCTGAAAAGTAATTTTCCCTTTTACAATCGGAAGGCCCCTGAAGAAATCTTTCTGAATATTTCTTTGGTTATGTGTGAATTTTTCTCTGGCTTCTCCAGAGCTATGTGTTTAACTGTAGATATCTGTTAGCTCCATAACATAAATACTTTCTTCAGTACTTGTATAACAACAATTTAAAAACTACAAGAAAGAGTTGAATGCTATTAATGTAGAAATAAAGCACAGCTTGCCAAGGCAGAGCAAAGGGAAATGAAAAGCTTCAGTTCAAAATATTTTCACCCTGGGACATAAAATAAACATTTAAAAATGTTTATTATAAAGAGGGGCTCAGAAACCCAACTCATCTATCAATCAATACTGAGTGGAAATAAAGTAGGAAGGGTTGTTCTCCTAAGTATTCCAAGCAGTTTCTTTTTTATTTTGTGCTGCATGCAATTTTCTAAAATAAAATCACTGAATGTTTTAAGCCTTTTTCTTGCTATAGAAAAGTTTGTATTTTACTAAGGGATTTCTGTGTAGAAGATGGAGTTTAGGAAGAGAATCTGCATAAAAACATTACAAGTAAAAACTTTGTATTTAGATTTACATGTTTGTACCAGAATGGAAGAGTCCTTTCATAATCAGAGTTGAACAAGATAATTGTTTTCAAAGTTTTTCAATGTAAGGCGCTGAAAACCGTTACAAAACAGTTTATCCTTACAGCTAGGAATTGCTGGATTAGGTCACTGCCATCCTTAGGATAATTTCAAAGGTTAATAGTGGTAGGAAAGTATCAGTTGTTGTTTGTTCGACCCGGGCATAAGTGAGTGCTCTATCTCCTCTCATCGCTTGGCCCTGTAAGCCCCTTGGCCTGCCCTCTTTTGAGCTAGTTTTTGCAGAAACATGATCTGTGTTTGATCTTGTACTTTTTCAGCATGTAGTCCTGCTGTCATACATCTTAGTCGTGCAGGATCTGCATTGAGGCTGGGACATTCACATCATATTTGTTCTACATTGCAAAGGCACAAACAGCGAGTAGGAAAAGCTAAATTCTTGTAAAATAAAAATTTCAGCTTTCTTGTAATCACTGATTTCTGTTTCCTAAACCAATTTTTTGTAGGTATTTATAGCAAATCTAGAAAAATTGTTATCTTGAGATCATTTCCATAATTCTTTGTAGAGGTGTAAGTTAAAGCCAGCCAAAGCAATTGAGATACAACGTTAATGACAGCAAAAATGTGAAACCAAAAAGATTATGGGAATGTTTTCAGATATTGGTATTTTATCACTTAAAAATATGCAACAGATTCTAACAAGCATTCCTTGGATTATTTCTCTTACATTTAAACAAAGAAACAATCACTTATATAAGAATTTATCTTTTTTCAAAGATTCTCTTTCAAATTTTTTTCTTCGGTTAGTGCTCTAGTTAATTTTTAAATCAAAATTTTAATTGAAGAGGTTATAATTTTAACACGTACAACAAAGATTTGATGAGTCTCTGTAGTTTATTGTAGCCATTAAAAAGTTGTGGCTTCTGGCAGAATACCAGTGAAAGTCTAAAGCTGAAACAGATGTGAGTAGCAGAAACCAAGTCCAGAGAAGCGTCGGGCCCAGCTATCCAGACAGGCACGGCCCTTCAGATGTAAATAATTTGAACAATATTAACTGGGGCTGCCTGTGTTATAGGGCGCATTGGATTTGTTTCACAGTTTGTTGGCTAAGGTAGTCTCGAGCAGATTACCTTGGAAGTGGGATGAGACAAAGGTAATAAATGGAAAAGAGGTTTTCATTGTGTCTTTAGGGAATGAGCTAATGTTTCTGTTAGGGATTTCCCTTTTTTCTGAGATTTGTGAGGAATGATTAAAACAAAAGCAACATATCACTTCTTGCAACTGAAATGGCAACTTTGGTAGTTACTTTTTGTATTAGTTGTCATTTATTATGTAAAAGATATATTTTATTAGTTTATCAAGGCATTCATTTATGTTTCTGACATGAATATTAACATGGGAAAGATGGAGTTATCATGAGTGTCGTATCTTATAAAGCTCATGCTATGAACCTCTGGTTTGAAATACCTAGACACTGTGGAACCAGAAGTTCAAATCTAGACGGAGTACAAACCCTTTCATCCTTTTCAGATAAACAGATTGAGTTCCATACAATTTTCTATTTTTAAATCTTTCAGAGTAGACTTTAAAGAATATGCTAACTTTACTCTGAAGGGATTAGACTGTAGGTAGACTCAAGAATTCAAAAAGGTTTTTGAAGAACCTTAATCCAACAGGTTTTCAAAACATATGCCAGAACAAGCTTTGTAATCATTAATGTTTTAGGTTAAAAAGAATGAGAAACAAAAATATGCATTTAATATGGGCTTTTAAGGGGAAGTGAATATGAGATGGTAAGATGAAAATTTTAGGGTGAAATCTGGTTCCACTCTAACATCCAACTAGAAAGAAATTGCTGTGAACTCAGGTTTTCACTCCAGGTCTGTTGTTGTATTTCCAAGGTTTTTAAATATTACACAGTATCATAGGCAGATACATTTATTCATTTAACATATGCTAGCTTTTCAGTTAATCTGTAGAGTTATGGAAAGAAAAGATTTTGATTGTAAGACATCTTATTCCTTGTCTAGGGCAATGAATGATTATCACATTTTTCTTTCCCTGTGACCAAACATGATTTGCCTTCTAATTTGGACAATGCCACTTGGTATTCTTGAAATTGATATTTTTCTGGAATAAGCACAGAGTGTTTTAAATGTGTAATTATAAGAAGATTTTCAGATACAAAGCCACTTTACTGAAGTTTGATAGAACAGCATAAGTTTTGCCATGAATTCTTTTATTAATCTATGTCCAAAGTTAAACAATTTTAATTAAATTAATTGCCCTATAGATTGTTTCCATCTGTCATACCCATTCCTCTTTGCAATACAGTACATAAAATTTTAAAATTTTGGGCTGCTCTGTTCCTCAAAAGTAAGCAAAGTTAGATGCCTCACGTTATATACTGTGGTGTTCATTATAACTTTTTTGAATTCTTGACCTTAACAAATGAAAGAGCAAAGATATTTGTTGAATTGTGAAAAATGGCAACCAAGGTATGTCCATTTTAAGTATTTTCAAGAGTCAGTTCTGTTTCCCATAATTAATTAAATTTACCAAAAGAGAGATTGTAACATTCTGATTCCATTGAAAATCCGCATACCATGTAATTTTCCCTCCTTTCATGGCCATTACTAGAAATATTGGTTACAATTTTCAATCTAATATTTTTTTCAGTGCTGTATATAAGTTTTAAATTTTTATGAACTTATCTCTGTATGTGTGAGTAGATATGTAGGTGTTTGCAAACACATGTGTGACAGAAAAAATAATCTAAAATAAAAAGAAGACTTTAGGGATCTGTTATACAATTGTTAGTTGGAGACAGAAGACATGGTTTAATATTGGACACCTCTTAACCTAGTTGTTGACAGATCTAATTTTCCCCATTAAAACTTAAGTTTATGACAACTCCATTTTGTAAAACTGCATAATCCTTATGAAAAGATTAAAAAGGAAGTAAGTGAATCTATTCACGAAAAGTTGAGAAATTACAATGTTGTGTTGGCCATTTTCACACTGATTTTTATACAGAAGCATTACAAATATCTTAAAACGATAGAGAAGTGCAGTGTGGTAGGTTGGAATGTACATCTGGAGGTCCTGTGGTCCAGAGCCTTTGAGCAAGAGTAACTTCATATTTAGATCAGGCTGTACAGGGCCATAGTCATAAGGATGGAAATCCCAGCACCTCACTGGGCACATGTTCCAGTGCTCAATTGCCATCTTGAATATTTTTCTTTATCCCATGTGAGAATTTCCTGTGCTGCAACTTGTGACTATTGCTCCATTTTCATTAGAGGTGCATTCCTGAAAAAGTCTGGCTCTGTCTTCTCTAGTTATTTGTTAGATAGTTGACATGAAAATCTAGATCCTCAGCCTGCTTTCTCTAAATGGGGCTGACCACACTTGGCTTCTCTTGCCTCTTCTTCAGGTGCTTCATTTTAATTTTGATTCCTAAATGTCATGACAATATAAATAGTTTTTTTCAGATATGAGTATAAATTTATATATAATAAAATACATTCCTGTTTGTAGAAATAGGTCCAGTGACTGGATGTGGCTAGCAAACACCATGCCAGTCATGTCACTCTCTGAACACTGTCTCTTGACATGGCTGATTATATCAGACTAAACTCTTGAATCCACACTGCTCTCATTCAGGTACCTATGTATCACATTCTATTGCAAAGCACGGAAGAGAATTTAGAAATAAGAAATAGATGGAAGTTGAAAAGTGTCATTCACTCTCAAGGCTTTAAGCAGCTGTTACTTTAAATAGAGTCAAGGAGGAAACTGCAAAAAGAAAAAAATGTTAGTTCACGCAGACTAAAACTCTGATTTTCCAAATTTAAAGTAATGAAAAAAATCTGGATTTATCAATAGGAAAACATACAAAGGCAGAGAAGTTTAATTGGTATTATTCCAAGAAGTTAATTTAAAATTCCTAAATATGTCTTTTCCCATCAGAGTCCTCAAACTGAGTGAAAGATTTTTGCAACAAAATATCCCCTAATTAACTATAGCCTAGTTTTGTTGAAGAGATTAATTAATTTGATGGGTTATCATTTATTCAGGTGGAATTATATATTTAGTTTTTAAATAATACAGCCTAATACTAAATTGTAAAGTTTATTCTGTGGATTAGAGTTTTAGTATAATCATGATACTGTAATAATCAATAGTGCAAGGACTACAAGATTGAGGGGGTTTTGTCTATTGTTTGATTTGCTTGATAGTCAGTTTACTGGACCACATCAATAAAATTCTAAGTATTATTTCAATTTTGAGTATTAAGTTTCTAAATAAATTGTAGGATAAATAGCTACATCTTGATAGAAGATGATTGCTTGTTCATTACAGGAGGATAATATTTCAAAAAGTGTCAAACACACTCTCCTAAAATATTTTCAACCAATTGAAGCCTTAGTCTAATTTAAATTAAATATTTTAAGTCCATTTCAAAAAGGAACTTAAATATCTGACTAACATACATGTCAAAAAATCTTCCCAGCAGAAGCAGAGAAGTTGTATGATAATTTACAGGACATGTTCTTTAAAATTTTGGAAGTACATGCAAGTAGAAATTTGAACTGGGTGATGGAACATGAGGAGCTGAATATGTGCATATGTTATTTCTCTAGGTAATAGCATAAAGTAAGCATGTTGTTTTGTATATGGTTTCACTGTTTTTGCACAGTCCAATATTTACATTATCTATTTTGAGGCAATGCAAAATGGTGTAAGGAAAAGAGTGAAGGATGGCTTTGTACAGAAAAGAGTTGTTTGGGGTTTTTTTTGCAAGAGTTGGTACTCTTTTCATTCTCAGAGTTTTCTGACCACTTTTTGAATAGTCTCTTGCCTCAGCCGGTTGAGATGTATTTCAGTTTGTTTAGATTTAGAAAGATGCAACACAGGCATTTAAAATGCATTTTCTATATGTGCATTGGATTTTATTTTACAGTAAAACTAACTGTTTGACAGTGTTCCAATGGTAGTGTTCATATGTGAATATCGTTTCTTAAAATTTCATTAGATTTTTTAGGTTTTGATAAAAAGGGATAATATGGTTTAAATGGTTTAAACACTCAGATATATAATAAAGGAGAAAAGCAATTCCATTTTTGAGGAGTTTATTCCCTGAAAGCAGATGTCTGCATGTGTGCACAAAGGCACAAGGAGAAAGCTTTCAGTTGGTTAAACAATGGCATGCTGTTAATTTTTTTTATGTATTTTTTATTCCTTTGGCTAAAGAATTCCCAGAAATTTCTTGTTAAAAATCATTCTGCAAATGTTAAGATTCTAAAATGGATCTGGGAAATACCACCCTTATGATTTTATGTGCACTTTTTTTGTGTGCCCTTTTAAATAAATAAATATGTGTATGTATGTTAAGCATTAGTTACATAACTATGAAGGATGCATCTAGGAGCAGGTAGTGTACATCTGGGAACTGGAGGAATACTGTTCCTGTCAATGTGCATAGTGAATAATGACTTATGTAGTTTGGAGAGTGTTAAATACTGGTGTTGGGAGGAACAGTGACTTTATGGACCACATCAGCTTTTTCTCTTTGCAGAAGTATGCAGTAAAAGACAGGACAGATTCCTGCTAGAATTGAGACAGTCACGTATCAAAGATTGAAAGCGCATTAGTTCAGACTGTGGGGGTTCAAATTAGTAATAGTGGGGCTAATTAGCTCTTTGAGAAGTGTTCCTGCTAGTATTTCAGGTAGTTTGTGAACTTACACGGTTCTAAATCTAAGCTGAGTGGTCCAGCTGAACCAAACTTGTACCAACTTGGTAGAAGAATTAATTAGTCCAACTTAGTGATCTGTCTTACACATAAAATCAGAGATCCAGCAATAGCAAAGAAAATAGGAGATCACTTATCCGGCTTCTACTGTTTCAGCTCATAAACTGTTTCAGCCATTGCCAAATTCTCTTATGTCTGATCCCTTATTCAGTACAATAAGTGATAAAATGTTTGAGTGTTTGAAAGGTCTTTTTTTTTCTTAGCACAGTAAAAATCTTAGCTTGTCTGATGAAAATATTATTCTTGCTTCTTAAAAATGTTGTCTCCCTTTCAATTACCCAGACAAGACTCTTCAGTTTCAAAATATTCTTTTTTTGTACTGTTCAGAGCAAAGGGAAATGTTCCAGTTTCTCAGCAGATTCTGCTAGCATACAGTTCTACACTCTTGACAGATCTTAATGATGTGTGGAGTTCTGTATGTTTGGATCTTGACACTTAACAAAAATTTTCTACTAATCATGTGTGCTGGAATCACTTAAAGGAATCTTTCAAAATTTGTCTGGAAAATTATGAGGCTTTAGTCGCTATAATCATTTATATGTATGTTCAGTCCCTTGCAGTGTGCTTCTCTGCCGAAGGGTGCCCTGAATGTAAACTACCATTTCACAAGAAGTACATTAAGCAGAGACTCAAATGTGTTGCTATGGTGTGAAAAATATTTAGTTTTACTAGCGGTCTTTGTTCATTTTGCTAAATGTATTCTTGGGAAACAATTTTAACAGAAGGGTTTTTAAATGATTTGTATAAAATGTTGGTGACCTTTCACCAAACAAGGAGCTAAAAAATTTTGTTTTAGGTTAGTTGCAACTAATATAGTCCTGAAAAGTCCTCTGTATGGCATCATTAACTCTAAAAGTTCAAAAATGTTGTTGAACTTAAAATAAAAAAACAAAGCCCCCTCAAAAGACAAAACTAGAATATCTGATCAGACTTGTGAGAATTGTCAAGGTGTCTGACTCCTTCAGAACAGGTGAACTTTACAGTGTTTTATATGCCACTAATTCAATCATTTCACTTCCCACATCTTAGGATATATCACTGAAATGTTTTTTCTGTCTCATTTATACATGACAGCTACAGCACCTAAACAGATACTTGTTTCTGTGTGTCATGGGGAAATGTGTTTAAGACAAAGACTGGACTTTTTACTTATTATTGTCTATCCTCTGAAATTATGTTTTTTAAGAAAAAGGAATTATAAATGTGTGAAGAAAATAACTGTATTTAGAAGCACATTTCTTCTTTTAAATTAGCTGAAAATATCTTCACAGAACAGTAGCTATACAAGCAATTAATAGGTTAGAACAGTGTATTTAGTTTTATGTGTGCTAACACTTTTTTACATTAAATTGTTGACCTTTATCTAAGTCAATGAAAATTTAAGAACAGAGTGCTACCACAGTCTGATGCCCTTTTATGTTTTTCTCAGATAATTTTGTCTCAGAAGACTTCCCACCCCACTTCATGGCATTTCCATATCTGCTTTATTCAAAGGCTTCTGTGTTAGTGAGCCCCACACTGGCTTTGGTGATAGTGCTTGAGCATTTGTGTGTTGCTATTATTGATGGGTACTGATTATCCATATGTGTCCAAAAGGGCAAATAAAATTCTCTCAAACTTTCCTGAGTCAGTAGCAGCATAGCCTCTTGCAGTTGGAAGTTTGTTAAAATTCTTATCATGTTCCCACAGAATCAAGATTAATCTCTTCCCTTCTGTACATTATTTAAAATTCTGTCTGAAAAGATATTTAAATTTATGTGCAAGTTTGTACATAAGTGCAAAAGCTCTAGATAGTGCAAAATGCATTCAATTAATACTGTGTGAACAGCTCCAATAAGTAGGTACCTAAGTACATGTAATAATAGGAGACTATAACCAGACCCTGCAGCAGTGTCCAATGGGTAAACATGAATCTTCACCAGTTGCTATTTGTTTAGCTTGCAAAGCTGTTTGCAAGAAAATTAATAAAGCAAAACCAAAGGAACTAAATAGTGAGAAAATTATATAACACTTGCTGAATAATATAAATTTATTAATTTTATCAGAGGTTTATTAGGTTTTTATTTGTGCATATAGATCCAAGTAGCCTAACAGGTTTAAAAGATCAGGGATTCTGTCATACAGAAATTTGGGGTTATTTAGCACTACACAGAATTCATTTGCAGTATGATTTCAAATGCTCTTTGAAACATAAGAGTTCTAAAAAAGAGTTATCAAATAGTAATCCTTCTGTCAAAGATATGTTTGCATTGTAACAAAATAAAAGAGCAAGCTTGGCAGTATAACCTGCCATCCTCTGAGCAGACAGGAGCGGGGGAGGTTTAGCAGCTTTCACAGAGGCATAACTCATAGGGGATAGTGTCAGTGACAGGTTTATAGGAATTCATGGTGTTGATACTTGGTTTTGCTGTCAGGCTGATTCCTGTAAATGCTACTGGTGGGTTCTGGTGAGTAAATAGTTAGTAATTTACTGTTATCAGCTTTAAACTATTTCTGGTTTTGCATTTACTTTAAAAACAGTGCTTAAAAAATTCCAAATCTTGTCTGATTGACACAGAAATGCTCTTTACATGAACGTTTGTTTATGGGCCATGATTCTTTTGACAGATTTACAAGTGTCTGTGGAGTTTTAAGACTATTGCCCAATAGGCATTAAGTGAGAGACATTCTATTTTGTAAATATTTTCACTTATATTGGGGATTTTTCAAGAACTTTTTGAGCCAAGTACTGCATTAAATCTGAAGACAGTGGCAAACTGATAATCAGCAGTTTCCAGCTTTGTTTTAATGTTTTGCTAATGCTTTCCATTTCTGTGGCCAAGATTTGTAGTGGGTGAAGCATGATGTACATCCAACAATTTGTAAGGGCTTTCAAATACTTTTGCACACTTGTATTTTCCTTTTTTCTTTTTCTTTCTTTTTTTTTGCAATAGCTCATTTAGAAATAAACAATTTTCAAAATAGCATATTACATTCAATTTCACTAACATACAGCTCATACCATGAAAAAGAACCAACAGTTTATTACATTAGTGGAGAATTTGTATCTGTTTGAACTCAGTAATGCTGAAACAAGTTTTTTATTTTCCCAAATGATTATTTTGGAATGGGATGGTGAGATGAGAACTGTATGTGTGGTGTGATAGCTGTCAGCTTCCTTAAAATTCTCTCAGATTCCTCAGAATTTCAGAAAGACAATTTTTCAGAAAGCAGGTATTCAGTATGTATTTAAAAGAAGTAATGCATAACACTATCCTTTACCTCCAAATTGTTCTAATAAAAACTTTGCTTAAGTAATTTTCTTTCAAAGAGGAAAAGTTTTGTACTGTTGTGAATATGTGAATGAAGTATAAAGAATGAGGTGTAAGATTCCCTCATGTAGTATTTTAGCAAAGAAAATCAAAGAAATTTATGGAACTAGACTTTGCAGTAGTTTTAGGAGTTTTTTAAATATAATGTTTAGCATGACATTTTTAACATTATGTTTCAAGTAAATAAAAAAACAACTCAACAAAAAACCTTATATAACAGAAAATTCAGTGGAATGCTAGTTACCAGAATTTTGTGTAGACCTGAGATAGGTCATACAGTCCTGTGGTGGACTTCCACCATTATTACAAAAGCAGCTTGACAAAGACCATCTGACTTTAATATGTATCATCACAACTGCCATTTTAATCAAAAATGTCACATTCATTGTGCCAATAAATGCTATTTCCTCTTCAAAATATGTTTTTATGTGTATCTGATTTATGATTTCTTTGAGCACGCTTCCATCATTCCTTGCCATGTCTATCCCCAAGCAAATTTGGCCATGTTCTAAGTTTCTTCAGCTTACAAGATCTCTTTTTCAGGCTTTACAATAGTGTAAGCTATTAGAATTTGCCAGTGTTTACTTGACTTCTTCTGTCTCTTTCAATTTCATTGTTTCAAGATCATTTTAAGCATTTGAAACTGGTATTTCAGCTCATTTCACTTCATCTCAAACTTTTAAGAGTTTTAATCAGCATCCTGATTCACTTATTCTATGTCATCTGTCCCATTTTTCTAGATTTCTGTGCCTTTCTTCTTACTGTTCCTCTCCCCTTATTCCAAATATTAATCTTCTTGTTAGGGGCATCAGGATTCTTTTTAAGAGTTCACTATCCAAATCAATATTTTTTCTATATGCTCTATGTGTTGGTACCTCTTATCCAGATTTTCCTGTAGGTTTTGTCATCTCATTAAGGTTAATAATTAGTTAGTAATCTCAATTTAAAAAAATAAAGGTGGTTTATATGTGCTTTCTTTTTACTTTAGGAGCAGTTCATCCTAGTTTTGGTCACTTAAATACATGGAACCCACCTGAGTAACCTTTCTAAATCTTGTGTTATTAAAGTTTGTAGGAAGCATCCAGGAAGCTTTCAGTTCTTCAGATGATGCATTAGCAACACCAAATGTTTAGGAAAATGCCTTTCTAGAGTATATTAGAGTGTGTTTAGATACTACTGTACCTACAAACTTATTAGTCTAATACATATTCATAAAAAATTAATTCTGTATAGATTTATATAAATTTATGTGTATTATAAAAGAAATACTGGTTTGCAATTGTGCAGTCTTAAATGACTGTAAGAATCATGGGTATTTCAGTTGTCTGAACATATTGTGTGTACTGTATTACTTCTATAGTTTTGTCATTTTATATTTATAAAAAAAAATTCTAAATATTGCCTCATGATTTTCTGTAGAGTTGTTTAAACAAAAAAAAAAGAACACAAACCTGTGTCTGAACTCTGTTCAAACTTACAGTCAGAAACTTACAATACTGTCTCAGTTATTTTGCTAGATTTTTTCCACTTACAAAATTCTAATGTCTGTTGTTTTCCAAACTAGTGTTACAATTCGCTTGATTGAAATCTCTTTTTAATTTTGCAAACATAAATATTAAGCATACACACATTTCAATCAATGTAATATCACAGAAAGTTCAAATTTTTAATGGTAAGCAGCATGTATCATAAGAAAATAATCTTAAGATGCCATACACATTTCCTGATTTTCGATTTTTTTTTTCTTCCTTTAAATTATTGAAGACACGTAACTGAACAGCTAATAAAAGACTTTCTTTCTCACTCTAGTATGTTTAAATCACCACTCCATTCTGCCTACTGTCAGGCATACAAACAAATATCCATTAGCTTCGCTCTGAATCTTTTGAAAGGTTTGTCATATGCTGCCAGTTACAAGACTATAGATTAAAGATGAGCTTAGACTGCAGCCCAGGCCATTTACACAATGTGCATGAGTCATGGAGGGTTGCTAATTTAAAATATACTCTTAGGTGCAAATGGATATTTTTCACTATTTTTCTGTAAGAATTGTCAAAATATGTTTGTGCTCTCAATTAATTGAAAAGCTGTAGTTTGTTTCAGTACATCCTGATGGTCCAATGGTATTATAAACACAATACTACTTGCACAGTAAAATATATGCATGCATTTTCAACCTTCCATTGATGTTTTATGCTACAGTGCAAATTTAAATAATGTGAGATTTTAATTACATAGGCTCAATTTCTGTTTCCACACTTTTACAATAATTTTTGTTTAATGGTGGTAGCGATATGGTGTGAATACAGTTCATGCAGCCAAGCTGTAAGTCTTAGGTTTAACTCCAAAATAAATTTCCATCTAAATTTAACTTGTTGGGGATGAAAAGCTGTGGAAGAAAAATCTTGTAGTGGTTCATAAATTCAACTGCTAAATGGAAAGTTACTTCATTTTGATTTCTGCCTCCCATTATCTTTAATGTGGAGCACTGGAATGCACTAAGTTTATTAGGAGTTCTAAGCCTGTTAAAATTCATTGGCAAAAAAATAAGTTTTTCAGCAATTGGCATGGCATCAGTTCTTAAAATAGCAGATAGATTAAATAGTAAACAAATTTCACTTAAATGTAAGTTAACTCCCTTACGTACTTCAACTGTTTCATATCATGGTCTGGGGATGGAATACTTAAATAATGCTGAATTTCTGCATCTGTTTCAGGAAACGTGGTTGAGTATGGGATGCCTGGCACTGATTGATTAAAATCAATCCAGACACAAGGCATCATCCTTTCACCACAGAAAGAGACTTTAAAGCTTTAAATATACCATCTAGAATTAGTGTTTGAGGCAGGCTGTGTTAGTAGCAAGCCCTAGCACAGTGCAGGAGGGTTAGAACAGATTCCTTACTAAAGGCAAATTCTACTGCTCAAACACATACAGAATTTTTTATTTGGTATGCTAGACTAGTATTTGTATTTTTTATTTTCGTGTGATTGCTGAATTCCTTAGTGCTTAATTATTACCTCTAAAGTAAGTTCAGGTGGCTAATTTACATGTAGGCTCTCATGGTGCTGAAATCTTCTTCTGGTCATAAATGTGTCTCATCTTTTTGTAGCCTCTGAAAAGCAGATGAAGTTAGTTTGCAGAGAGTCTTCTGAAGAACATCTCCAGCCCTTCAAGGAGAAATTAGAGGAATTCTTCCAGAAAGGTAACCACATCTGAAAAAAAAACTTATTGCCAGATAGTGTAGTGGTTTATAAATTATGCATAATGTAAGCTGCATTAAGTATCTGTTTCCTCTGAAAATTCCTGTGAATTATGCTCCTAATGGACCTAATATATGTTCATATATGTTGATCTATGTTATACAGATCTTAGACATCACTTGTCAAATATAATCACTTCCTTGATCTCACCCATTTCCCATTGGTTATTTCGTGCTTTGTTCTTTATTATTATTTGTAGGCAAAATGAAAAATATATTCATCACAGACCAAATTTATCAGAGGGAATATAAAGCTTCAAAGACTTAAAAAGACAAGAGTGAAAGACATTTTTTTAGAGAAAGTCCACATATATACATGTCATCTTTATTCCCCAGTGTGAGCTTTTGAACTGCCTTACTCATTTAAAGATTTTTGTCTTGTGTGAGACAGAAATGAGCATTAAAAACGTGACTTACCATGTTGGAGTCTGAAGAAAAACTAAGTGAAAGCTAATGGTGAAAACTAAGGTACAATTTGGTCATCAGCTGAAGACAATGTAAATGCAGGTTGCTCTTGAAACCAACAGTCCTGCTCCTTCCTGTTTCCCATACTGTGTTCCCCATCACCAGCACCATTCCAGCACCATTGCTTCTGGAGCTGTGGAAAATATATACAGTAAGAGACTTCTCCCCCCCTCCTTGTAGGAGTACAGTCTTTTTGAGAAAACAAAACAAATTTTGTTTTTGACAGAGATATTAGAATTGTTAAGAATTTAATTGCATTTCTCATAGAAATGGTGAACCTTTTAACAATTTACTATTTCAGAAGTCAGTTGAACTACCTGAATCTGCTCATCCAGACAGAATATTAGTGATCATTCAGATTATTGTAATAATTTATTTATTAGCTTAATCCTTTTTATAAAGATTGTTGTACTGTCTTTATAATAACTTTGTTTCATGTGGCTGTCTTGTATAAATACTCTGACAGATGAAAACAGGCTGTTTCAAAAGTATCAGTTAAATTGTACTGGTAAATAAGCTAATACTCTCCTTTACCCTTCCCCCAAGCCATGGAGTTCAATGTTTATACTTATTTGATACAATTTTTTTTAGGTGCAAGTGTATTTGGACAGTATTTAAGCAGCAAATTCCATGCCACTGAACTTTTAAAACAAAAAATGGACAGTTTAATTTTCTTTCTAATGTATTCAATTGGAAACTTTCACTTACAGTTTAACAATAACATCGACCAAATTAGTACTATAAATATATATATTTGTCTTTCCACAGAACCATTATGATCTTCAGCATGTTTCTTGATCTAGCTTGCCAAAGCATTGTAATAATTCAGTTTTTCCCTGGTCTTGCCAGGACCCTAACCAAATGGTGTCTTCCACAATGGTATCACAGCTTCTGTAATTCTTCCTACACCCTGGATCTCATGAGGACTGTTGTGGTTTGTGCAGTTGGCACCACACAGCTGCTTGCTTGCTGCCCCTCCGTGGGGGGACAAAGAGGGGTCAGAAGGGTGAATGGTAGAAAACTAATGAATTGAAATACAGACAATTTAATTGGGAAAGCAAAGGCCGTGTGAACAAGCAATGCAAAATATGGAATTCTATCAGCTCCTTCCCACCAGTGTGCAGGTGTTCAGCTATTTCTTAGAATCATTAAGGCTGAAAAGACTTCTAAAAATTTATCAAGTCCAGCCATTAACTTAACATTGCCAGTTCTACCACTAAAACAATGTCCCTATGCACAACATCTGCACTCTTTTTGAACTCTGCCAGGGATGGGAATTCCACTACTCTGCTGATAATATAATATTTGATATTGATAAAATAATACTTGATAACCCTTTCAGTGAAGAAATTTTTCCCAACACCCAAACTGAACTACAATGAACTACATTTGTAGGATCACTTGTTACCTGAGAGAAGAGACTGACCCTATGTCTCTCTGCTCTCTGGGGAGTTGTGGAGAGTGATGAGACCTCTCCTGAGCCTCCCCTTCCCCAGGCTAAACACCCTCAGCCACTCCTCATCACACTTGTGCTCCAGACCCTTTCCCAGCTCCATTGCCCTTCTCTGCACATGCTTCATGACCTCAACGTCTTTGTTATGTGAGGAGCCTAAAACTTGAACACAGGATTCAAGGTCAAGTACAGTGGGTTTTATCACTTCCCTAGTCCTGTTGGCCACAGTATTTCTGAGTTCCATTTAGAACTAAATTTCACATTGGGAGGAAAGCAGGATTTCATCATGCATAACCACTACATGGGAAGACTATCCAAAGTCCAAATTTCTCCCCTGCTTCCTCCTCCTTTTCCCAGATTTATTTCTGAGCATGATGTCATGTGGTATGAGTTATCCCTTTATTCGACTTGGCCCCTTCCAACTTCTTGTTCATCCCCAGCCTACTTTCTGAACATCAGCATTAGAAATAGAGAAGGCCTGAATGCTGTGCAGGAGACTGTTAAGCAATAGCTAAAACATGGATTTGTTATCAAAACTCCTTTGGTCACAAATCCAACCTACAGCACTGAAGGAGTTCCTGTGAAGAGAGTTAGCTCCACCCCAGCTAAAACCAGCAGAAAGAATAGCAAATCATATCAACACAGTCTTAAAAAATAGGGAACTCAGTACCTGGTTTCTCCTGCAATGCTGAGCTACTCTTTTGATTGTACTCCTCTTTCTTATGTGTGGAATATTATAAAAATACCCAGTTGATCTTGGAACAAGACTAGTTCTGCTTTAGATAAAATTGCAATTTAATTGTGCATTATCATTTCAAATAGAAAAACATATTTTTCTAAATATTTTTCCTGTTTCTGCCTATTGATGTGAAAATTGAGATATATTTATCTTTGTCAATGTGACAGAAAATTTTATCCTTATGTGTGTGAATAATGTATGTATTTTTGAAAAGAGAGAGAGAGGATACATTCCTGCATGCTGTCCTGGGACAGTAAGTTCTATGTATATTTATTGGGCACTTTTTAGTGAGGTCTTCTGTATACTAGAAAGAGCAAAACCACTTGGATTACTCTCGCGTCCACTTCTTTTTTATGTTCCCTTGTTCTTTTACTTTATAATGTTATGCTTTATGGTATCTAATCAGACACACTTAATTTTGTATAACTTAAGTTCTCATTTTTGACAGCTTATTCTACCTTGTTCTGAGTTTTCAGTAGGTTGTCAGATTCTATGACGATAAGCTCTATTTTTCTGTCAGTCACATGATTGATTTGAATCTTTATAACGGTGGATGGTACTTTCTGTGGCATTAGAATGGAAATCCTATAAAATTCCACAGTGAAGATAGGGAAAAATAACACAGAAACCCATCTTGACTTATTGTCCAATGCAGTAGAATAGGCGTTGGACAAATGTCAAGGTCAGACGTATCTGCAAACTCAGCTGCTTCTCTGAAATTAGGAATTAGTTGATAATACTGAGCATCCAATAAGCATCTGTTTTCAGTTTTGTTTGTTTAAAAAAGAGTTGTGGCTGGTTTTAGCAAATGTAAGAAAAAATTGCGTGTTATCTTTCTGCCAGCTCACAGCAAGTATCCAAAACTCAGATGCTTTTCTGAAACTTCTGGCTTGAAAATAGGGCTGGAACTCATAGATACTGAGGTTTTTCCCACACGTGCAATTCCCATCATTTCTAGTCTATGTGAAGTTGGAAATACTATAAGGAAAAAAAAAATCCTGATTTACTTATACTGAAGTGTTTACATTTCCTAATTATAATTAATACCAATTAAATCTAATACTTGCTATGTTGTAACAAAAAACACTGAGAGTGTTATGGAGACTGACATTCTAAAATGCTAGAGGGGATAAACTGTACTTCTGCTGATGTCAGTGCTGGTTTGTATAACTGGATGTAATGTAGCCCAGTGCCTTCAGCAGGGAATTAGGTGCCAGAAGCTTTGGGTTCTATTCCCAGTTTAGCTACTTTATATGTGATGCTAGCAGTTGGTTAATATCCTTTTCAGAAAGTGCCCCTCTTTTCTGGTACACAGAATGTTGAATAATGATTCTTGCTGCTTTTGGTGGTGAAAGATAATCTTTGTCAAGTACTTCATGAATCCCACATGAAAGACATTTTGTGTAAACTGTCACTAGTTGTATTTTATATGCTTTTGCTTTCTGGAAAAGGCTTCGATTATTCTCAAAGTTGAAATAATCTATTGTGTGCAACAAATAATATTAGTTTTTCTATAGTATGGAGACCTACTAATTATTATAAATTAGTATTCACTTACGATATTTCCATTGAAACTACTGCATGGGCGGTTAGGAATATGTTCATAATTATTTTCCATTTAAATTGCCATGATATGCAAGAAAGCCTTTGAAAGTATGAAATTATTGGTCTGGAATCCTCTTTAATTCATTAAATTATTGCTCAGAATTTCTTAGAAGAAAACTCTTCTTCTGATATGAAACTATCTCCCACAAAAAAAAATCAGAATACTTAGGTGACTATGAGAAAGATGCAAAATACTCTATTTTGAAAAGGAGAAAAAATATTTTGGCTACTGCAGCTGTGCAGCTCACTAGAAGGGCCATTGGTGTTTTCCACAGTGTTTCTTATTCTCCTTGTGCATTCCCTCAATAATAATACATACCAGAAAGTAAAAACCAGAAAGTAAATGACATACAGGAATAGGTGACTAATGTTAATTAAATTTATGTCTTATTTTGCCACCTATTTCATATTGTTTCTCCATTTTAGTAAATATAGAAATTAATAGCACAGATTCATGCAGGATCTTTCAAAATCTTTTTCCAAAATCTTGGTCATTGGATCCAGGTCAGAAAGCATTGTAAAAACTTTAATCTGAGTTTGAGTTCTTCTCTCATGAACTGGAATGTGAAAATGAAGAAGTCTTTATGCTTCAAAGCAGTTGGCATAGCAAAAGCATAGCTGTTTCTCTTCATTTCTCTATGAAAAAAGCATCTTGGTGATGAAGACTCTGGTGTTACAGGAATTCATTTAATTTAGAGCAGAGTCAGGGAAGCAATTAGTCTGATGTCAAGACAGAACAGTTTTTGAAATTCATTAGTGGTGGAAAGAAATCTGTTTGGGAAAGGTGCATGATACATTGTAGTGACCAAGGTAACAAGCAAGATAGAGAGGGAGGGATGTGTCAAATAGAGTAATCTATTGAGATTATTCCCAAAGAAAAATAAATTCTCCTATGTTTAGAAATTCTAGCCTAACATTTGGGAAACATTGGTTAGATTAATTACTTTGCTACAACTGCTGTGTGTTGTATACCACATAAAAGGTCAACACTGTGCTATCTATGGGGCTGTGCAATAGAAAAACAGTCATAGACCAAACTAGTCACTGCAGCATTCTGTCAGGAGCTAGTGAATTTTTCAGACAATCTTAGCAACCATATGGAAACAGTCCACAAATCCACTTTTAACTGCTGAGTGATTTTTTTCTTAATAATTTTAGCAAGGCTGCAGTAGCTACCTGGGCATGCATCCAGTCCAATGCACTGTAGAATGGATTTCTGGTATAGAACAGGAGTTTTGATCTGCATTTTCTCATCTACCGGTTGAAGTGCACCACAGAGGATTGTTGAGGTAGTCCATTGGGAAAGAAAATAAAATAAATAATAAATTCTATTAGAAAGGCCATGAGGGCTGGAGCTGAGAATTGGGGCTGTTCAGCCTGGAGAAGAGAAAGCTCTGGGAAGACCTTACAGCAGCCTTCCAGTATCTAAAGTGGGCTACTAGAGCTGGAGAGGGACTTCTCATGAGGATATGTAGTGATAGGACAAGGGGGAATGGCTTTAAACTGAGAAAGTGTAGGTTTAAATTAGATAGTAAGACATTCTTTACAGTAAGGTTGGTAAGGCACAGGGACAACTTGCCAGAGAAACTGTGGTTTGCCCCATCCCTGTAAGTGTTCAAGACCAGGTTGGATGGGGCTCCTAACCACTTGGTTTACCTGTTCCAACCATCCCATGGCAGCAGGGTTGGAACTAGATGATCTTTAGGGTCCCATCTGACCCAAAGCATTCCATGATTCTGTTATAAAAGCTAGCAGTTGGCCAGCTTTGAATTTCTTGTTCATAATTTTATACTTGTTCCTCAGTATGTAAATATTCTCTCCAAGATGTTGTTTTTGTGCTATAGGTACTCATACATGGTTATTTATGCTTCTCATCTAGTAGTGCCTATTGTATAAAAACTGGAAAAGCAATTTCTTATTAGTTTATAGCCCGTACATATTTTGAATGTAGGAGGATGATAGCATAATTTTTTCTATTACAGAAAAAAAAGTATTTCCACTCAAAATTGCTGCTTTTCTCTCAAAGGAGTCTATAAAGTATAAAGCAAGATGTTAATGTCGTTTAGTAGTAGTGAATCAGAAGTTAAGAACACTCCAAGGCACCATTTTTTCAAGGTACATTTTTCTCTCTTACTGTCAACAGGACATACTTTTATAAATCTTAATACAGTCAAAGATTAGAAAGAAAGTTACATTGGTACTTACTTCCTTTCATAGTGTGACACTATTTTGTTGCTTTTTAAGGCAGATACAGAGGTTATATTTTAAGTTGTTACTCAAAGCAGTTACCTAGTAGAGCTTTTCTGTAATGACATTCCAAAATCAGAAACCTCTGGGAACTATTTAAAATTTTTGCCTCTCTGCAATAAAATTACAGCTTCTGTCCCCATGAAGAACATTAACAGAAAGAGAGAGAAATATTCTAGACTTGTATGTGAAGTTAAGTCACGTACTTGTCTTCCCACTTGTGTTGTACTCCTCTGCTTTAACATACATATCAGATTTTAGTACTTGTGTTGCTTTTTATTTGTAAATCTCTAGAATGTTTTATTGCTGAAAGAGTGAAGTAAGAAAATCAAGAATAATTTCTAAGAACACTGTTAAATATCACTAACTGCTCTCTGTTAAAATACCGTATGTAAACAACAGCAGGAGAGCAATAGTACTTACAAGGATTTTACAATCTACCAGATTTTTCTTACCTGCAATTATGAAGCTGCTTCTGTCAACTAAAAAATATATCTCTGAACAGATAATCATTCCTGCAAAGCATGAGACTCTTCCATATTGTGTGACTATCCACTCTGCATATCAAATACTGGTTCTTCCTCTTGTGAATAAAATGTACAGATGTGAAGACTTTTAACTTCAAAGCTTTATTTCTATTCTACTTATCATAACTTCTTTTTCATTTCACTTGTTTTCACTGAGATGTTTTATTATCTCTGCCACACATATGCAGTTCTCACATTAAACAGTGTGGGAGGATATTTATGTCCAGTGTCAAACATGAAAAATATGTCATACTTCCTTGCAGTGATAATGTTTGCTTAAAACTTTTTGTGCTTCCCAGCAATGACATTACAGACCAGGCAAAGTTTGTGTTTAGATCTGGAACACTGTTTTATATGCCAGGAGCAGAATTACTTTAATCTTTCAAACTTTGTGACAGACATAACTGTTTTCATCACTCAAAAGATTGTCGTATTTAAACAGATGAAAGAGTGATTTACATAAATTGGCATGAGTCTGCAAAGCACAGAACCTTATTGCTGTGGTACTCTGAGATTGTGGAGTTAGACAATAGCCTCAGTCCATGAGACACCAAGTAAGTTGTCCTGGAATGTGATTGCATCCATATGCTTCCTAAGTAATGCAATATTGACAATGAACTGATTCAAAGAACAAGAATTTACTCTGAAATGAATATTGTCTCCCACACTACCAGAAGAATTATCAACATCAAAGTTCTGAAAATTGGTGTTAATTGCAGCTATGACTTTTCAGGAAACTTTGAATTTATTATTTTTTGAACATATATACATCAAATTACTATAACCAGTTTCACTATATCATGACTTAATACAGAATTTGGAAGGTTACACACTATTATAATATGTATTATGAATGTAATTTAGAAGAACTGGTAATTGAAAATGCAATGTCATCTCCTCTTAGAAAACAAGGAGAGAATCTCCTATGGAAAACAGTTCCTTGCAACTTCCTTTCTATTTGGTTGTGGTATGCTGAATTACCATGGCTGTTACAAAGTCACTGGCATGTCATGATAGAGAAGGATTTCCTATTAATAGCAGCTAAGTGACATAATGAATGTTAGTGTTAATACCTGTGATTTAATACAAAATTATGCATATGGTAGTTATAAAATCTATTCCTGGAGTTACTGATGCCTTTACTATAACCACTGTCAGCAATCTGGAATTCAACATCCTCTTTAAATTCTCATTGTAACCTGTATTTTCTGTTAAATTTCACTGGATTTCTTCCGTTTTGTTTATCATAGACTTACAGACAAACAGAATTTAGGTTATAAATGTTAGCTTTTCACAGGGTTCCTATTAGGCTTTTCTTGTTTTCAGTATACTCTTAGGAATTTCCTGCATGATATCCTATTTATCTTTTTTTCTTTTTGTGTCTTTATGTTCTGATATTCAGAGTCAGTGAACTAATAGAATTTAAGTCTCTGTCCAAGCTTCGTTGCAGGAAATAAAGATGCTCACTGATGTATCACTTTAGATTATATAATCCATGAGCAGTTATTTACATATATGGAAAATACTACTGCCAGGAAAGAGCAGTGTAGAATTGGAAAGGATTGGATAGTAGAGATTTCTGCAATTAAATGATGAAAGGCCCAAACACACTTGATCTCAAGACCCCAGTACCTAACCTCACACTGGTCACTCCCACCTTGTGTTTGCCCCTGTGCTCTGTAATTCCACACCACTAAGCCTGGAAATACCTATCAGTGCACCGTATAACACAAACTGATTATGACAGTAGCATGGTTAATCTGGTATGCAATTACATGGAATTTCTCTGTAGACTTCTGTAATTTTGGTATGTTAATACTTTTTCTCAATTATTTTTTGAACCTGTGCGAGCACGTGAATATCCTATTTTAATGTTTTTGAGTATGATAGATAAAAATACTGGATGCTGAAAATTTCTTCAAGAAATTGAAGCTCTCTGGATTAGATTCTTTTATGGTGTGAACTCTGATTTCCTTTTTAAGCAATAAGAACAGGTAAAAGCTGCAGTTTTGTTGAACAGGATGAACCATTGTTTTGAGAACAAATATAATAATCACAATGTTCATAGGGCAGTTATCAGAAATTTCAAGCTAGTTAAAGGGCAAAGCACCAGGTTGCTACTAAGCTCTCAAAATTGAGGAATGACAGAGTAAAACCATATGGATAATACAGTATTGTGAGATTACAGCTGTGATTAAAGACAGACTTCTTCAAAATGTAAAAAAAGAATCTGATTTCAGGTCATCATTCAACCTTTCCTGCAACTTCTCTGATATTTTTTGTGCCTAAATACTTCAGATGCCAGGGCAAGATATTTGAAAATTTACCTTTGTCCTGTGAAGAGCCTTTACTATGCTTTTGAACACCTTGAGTGAGGTGGAGAAATCAGAAGTTTTATTTCTCTTAAGAGATGAAATTTATTGGAACAATACTTCTTTCATGGCATGTAAATCAATTCTAACCCTTTTAGCATCAGAATTTTTCAGCTATCTAAACGTTGTCCCAAGTCAACCATTTTGAAAGTGTCAAAAAATATTTTTTAAGGACTTCAGCTTCTGAACTGACTTCAGGATATAACTCTTTGTACAGAGCATGTGTACAAAGTCTTTCATCTTTGGAATATCTTGCAGTCTGAAAGTTCCCTCCACAAAGTTTTGCCACCTCTGGAACAGAATGTGGTTTTACAGAGGTTCCTGATGCCCTAGACATGACAGTGTATCTTCTCTGGCCAAGCAGAAATCCTCAGACATCAAAGAATATAATGCTTAAAAGGAAATCTGCTTGGTTTTAATTATCTATGGAGTTATCAGTAAATGTTTAGAGTGTTTCCTTAACTTCAGTTTTACACAAGGGGCTTGACCCACCATTTACTTGAAGTAGAATTGGATAAGGTGTGTGTTAAAGATTATTAAGCTTTACACATCAGGAATTCTTTCCTTACATGTAATTGGGCAGTTCCTAGAACAGAGAGTCCCCAGGTTTAATTAGAAGAGCTAATTCTGTGATGTCTGTTTGAAATAATGGTAGGGGAACTTTGACAGTTCTTCCTTTTAAATTCCACTCATTTTTCATTGTAATGTAATTTGATACTGGTTTTGGTTTTGTTGCAAATTAAGTAAATTTTCTCAGGACTTAAAATTTCTTTAAATAATTTTAATTTAAATTTAAATTATTTTAAAATTTAAAATAATAAATTAGCAAAAAACAAAAAACCAATAAATTTATTTGCAATATATTTTTGAAAAATTTTTAAAGTAAGTTGCCCTTTAAGTATTTGATGTAAAGAATATTCTGTGTTTATAGATGTAGATTAACCAAATTCCAAAGCATGTTATTACTTTCACCTGCATATGATTTATTAACTTTTTTTAAAGTTTTTAAAGTTAAGATTCAAGACTTTCTTGTTCTAATAGAGAAAAAACTAAGAGGAATTAAGCTCATTATGACCTTTTCATTACAGCATAATGAATTTAGATGCAAATTATTTGTGTTAATTATCTTTCTCAGAAATAGTTTTTGTGTGGTTCAATACACAATATCAAATCAAAACGGTAGTCAAATAAAACTTTAACTATGGCTACAATTATATTTAACTCTTTTACTAATGGGAAGGTTGGGATTGTCTTTTGCACAGATCTACTGTTATTATTGAGTAGAAGCCATTTCCAAGAGATAGGCAGTATCTCATAAGCAAGAAGGTAATAATAAAGCCCTAGAGATACAGCAGGCAGAAAGTCTGCAGTGATGTGCTGAGCTGGTGCACTCACATTCCCTGGTCTTGTTATCTAATACTTATATCCCCTTCTTTCCTTTTATATGAGGATAAACAGAAACATTTAAAAATGTTTACATACACTGCAGCGAAAAAAATCCAGATGCTCCCAACATAGGGTTCAGCAGAAAATAAGCAAGCTGTGAAACACCAAAGTAGATCAGGTAGATGCAGTAATAATTATTGTTATTTTTCCAGTTTTAAATTAGGCTAACATGAGAATTTTTATTTTTGTATACACTCTCATTTTTTTCATCATGGTTGTTTTCAAGTACTTTCAAGGAATGAATTAAATAACCTGACTAAAGTGTCACACATGCTTTACTTTTCCCGAGATCTCCCCATGAGGAGAACAGTAGATTTGAAGGTTTTTATTTTGAAATTGAGATACAGTTTTCAAATATATTCTTCTGTGTGTTTATCACAAAGAAGCCAAGCTCAAAAAAATATCAGTGCCTTGAATTTGAGTGCAGTTTGGTGTTTCTTATAGAACCATCGTTAAAAAGAATCCTAACAAAATACTTTGTAATGTTAGTATCCTGTATTTTATTTGTGGTAAGAAGGAGAGATCCAGGTCCAAGTTTGCCTCTTTTTTACATTTTATTTCAAATTAAAGGCTTTTCAAACTTTTAGCTAAATAAATTTTCCTACATAAATTAAAGTTCTAGAAAATCTTTGAGTTAAAAACAAGAATTAATGCATTGACAAATATTTGTTATTTTGTAGAGGAAATTATTATTTTTTTTTTTTTTGAGAAAGTATTGAACCTTTAAGTATTTTTAACTGTTTTTCATAACTATTTGTTGAGAATTTATGTGGTTCAACAGAAGGGATTTTTCTATTGTTGTTTTCTTTAATTAGAAGTAAAAGGACACCCATGCCTTTTTATGAAAGCATATGTGATTTTTGAGATATATATTTTCTTTATTTTTATTCTTGTTTGATTCTACCTATTTAAACTTCATGTTTCTCAAGCTGAATCTTCTGGTTTTACATTAAATATGAATCTTTATAAACAGTACTGTTGTTGGTTAAAAAGTCAGAATTTTATTGAAAGATTTTTACTTTCTTGTTTAATGCTTACAATTTTTTTTCTTTCTCCTGCTAGGTGTTCTTCAAATTAAGTTTCAATTCAGGTGTTAAGAGGACTAAATTAAACTTCAGAGGCCAAACCATATCAGATTTAGTGATACTAATAGATAAATGTGGTGAACTTTGCTCTATATCTTCTTATAATTGATCTATAGTTTCATAAGACATTTTTAGAAAAAGGGGTGTTTATTTTGACACATTTCACATCATTAAAATGCAGTTACAGATGCTAAAAAAGTAGGCAAAATCTACCTTAGTATTTCACCTTGCTTTTAAATGTGACTATCTAATATCAATACTTAGATTTAATTTGATTTTCATTTTTATTTTATTTACCCTTAAATATGAGTAGCTTTGTAGTTGAAAATCTATACTGTCTATATGGCTGAACAAAAAGGGAAAGGTGATTGTCATACTTTAAAGCAACGTATTTTTAGAAGGTCAGAATGATTAAATTCATTCTCAATAATGTAGTTTTTCTGTTCATGCTTTTTATTGACAGCCTTTGTTTCTTAAAGAAACTTCATTGCTATTTTTCTGTTTAAAGAGAAACATAGCAAAGAAACAGATGTGTCCCATATAAAATATGCAATAAATCTTGTCTCACAAATTCTTTGCTCTGAACTTTCTGACAGAAACTGTCAAAAATCCACTTTAATTCTAGTATAAAATGTTCACTTTGTGTCATGGCGCCAACCACCATATGCTGGACTAAAGTCAGTAACCAGCAATAAAAAAAGGCAACATACGCACCTTTGAAACAGTACAAGCAATCAGCAGTGAGAAAGGTCTATATAAATCTATGGAGAATTAATCTCAGCTTTGCCACTATCCTGCTGTGCATTTACAATGAGACTTTGCTCCCGACCACCAGAAGTGGCTAACTTTGCAGCAGCAGTGGATCCTAATGAGGGGAAAATGTAAGGAAAACAAAGCAGCAGCCTTTAACCCCCCACCCCCAACGTTTGGATCACCTAGAAGAGCATGTCCTAGTGTGCTCAAACATGTGGGGCCACTACACATCACGGATTTCTGTACTTTAGCTGATCATGTGAAACCAATCTTGACTGAGCTCAATCAGCAGAAATAACTTGAGCTTCATAAATCATTGTTATCATTCCACAGGAGGAGGCATTGCTGTGGATTTTCTCTCCTCAAACTTTTCAGCCTGCAAATTTCACAAAGCTTTTCTGAAATTAGTTTAATTATATTTGTATAATTATTCATTCTTTTATTTCAATTAGTTTAATTCTGTTTGTATAATTATTCATTCTTTACCCAACAGATTAGCAGTTGGTTCACCATAAAATTAATCTTTTTCTTCAATAGTACTTTTTTTTTTTTTTTTTTTTTAAGATGACCTGCTTCTTACTGGCTTTCAATAATCATTCAACTATTTAAAAATACTGTCTTTGGTATAAGAATGGGTCAATCTTCAAAATTGACAGAAAGAGATTGTAGTTACAGATAATCTGGATAGTTAGTTTTCCCAGATGCAGAACAGATTTGATTTAACCTTGTTCTGTTTGAAAGGATTAAAACTAATTTTTCAATTCCGTAAACTGTTTAGATACGTTTAGTCAGAGATTAATCTTGGAATTAAAACACAATATTGTAGGAGTTTATTAAAAAGAAAGTAGAGTTATAATATGTATCTCTCTAGTGTTTAAGTACTAACATGCCTTAAAAAATAGTTATTATCTGGAACACCAAGTGTGGGAGAATGTAGCATTAATGTCTTGGTTGCATTTTAACAGAACAGAGTTTCAAAAGTTTAATTAAATGAATAAAATTGAAAAAATGTCGTGCTAACTCTTGTTTTGTAATTAATGCCTCCAGAATACAGGAAAATAAGACCAGTTTTATTTAATGAAAAAATTACTCTTTTGTATGGAAGTAATGGAAGCTAATTTTCTTTTAGTTTAAAAATCCTCTTTCACAAAATACAATAGAAGCATCACACTAAGAAACACACATTTATGAAAATAAATATAACTTCTTTTTTTTTCTGCTTAGTTGTAATGTTCTGGTAAAATGACCTTCAACACTTTGTTCTGGCACATTTATAGACAGCATTATCACTTTTAAAAGAAAACATAATTTCCTAGGTTTTTTATTACCTATGATAATAAACACTTTCTTGAATGTGTTGCTTGAGCATGTTCTGCTGGTGTTATGTGTCTCTGTGTGTGTGCGTCTGTAATTTGTTATGTTTTTGTAACGTTAAAAATACTGAATGTAATATTTAACAATTTCTGTATGGTAGACGTTATTTATTTCTTGACACATACCTAAGATACAGGTTGACAACTTGTATTCCTGATAATTTGTGGGATATTTGTTTGTTAAGAAACTTTCCAAGACTGCACAGACACTCTTTGGGCTGTAGTAACATTTATAAATCCACATCATTGGATGTGGGTTTCTTAGTTTAAAAAACCTTTTGTACCACTGCACAGGAAAATAAACTTGTGAGAACTGTTTCAGGGAAGGGTGATTAAGACCTCATGGCAGCAAGTGTTCTGAAGATTGTTTTGAAAGGATTTAAGATGTCTATACCAGCATTTAAACCGTCTAAAAAGAAATGGCATAGCCAAATTCCGTGTTAAAAATGTGACATATTTTAATTTAAAGAAGAGATAAAAGAAACAAGGCTCATGTGATCCCACTGCTTGTTGATTATTCCCCTGCCAATAATTTTTGATGCATTTTCCAATTTTGACCAAATGTGACAAGGTTAGAGATCCTGAGATATTAAGCTCTTAAAATCTCAATAAAAATAGGTGGCTAAATAGACAAGAGTGACCCTATTAGCCTTCCAGGGAGAGCAAGGCTGTATCATGAACTCACCCCATAATTAAACATTAATGAATCCATCTGGGAACTAACTAAAGTACAGACCCACAGTAGACCCAAGTTTCATTGATTCCATTCTCCCAGACCTTCTTGTTTAACTGACAGAATAGAAGAACAATCTCTTAATGGGCATGGGACTGTTTTATTTGGGGGTTTTTTGCATTGTAATGGAAAACCATATTAGCTGTACAATCAAATACTTATATAGAATTTCCAGGCTGTCTCTTGAATTCCTTGAGTTCATAAAGCCTGCCAAATTAGACGTTAGTAACTGGCTAAAGACAGTTTATCAGGTAATACATATTAGAAAATTATTTGCTAAGAATGTATAGAACATATAAGTTTTTTCACAATTTATGAAATTCCGCTTTTTTATAAGACAAAAGAGCTCCAGCATGAGAATGGTGGACTGTAGCCATGTGAAATAATTTGCACTCATATTCAAATTTGAAATGTTATACCATACAACAACAACAAAAAAAACCATAAAATGTTTTACCCAAGATGTATTCTCTCATGATGGCTATGTATGAAATCAACTAAGTAATACGAGTTCTTTTGTTTAGAACTAAATTAAAAGTAGTACTTTTTCTCTAAACACAGGGTTCTATTAGAAGTAACTCAATATAATAATATAGAAGTAGGAGAAAATCCACGTTTTATGTATAGCTCTAGAAAGATAGATGTTTATTCAGAATACCTCTTCCTGGATAAGGATACAACTCCTCTAGAATTTTTGAAGCATCATAATTTGTGAAAAATTTAGGATTATTGAGAAAAATTGCTCAATAATTAGAATGAAAAGTGTGAATATCTGAAATGGCAAAATTTATTTTTACTGTGAATACCTAATTTCTGAGGACTTTTATACACTGTGCTGCTAAATTCTTTATCATACAATATAATTTCAAAAAGTAAAACCTTTCTAAAATTATTCAGTCTGTATGAAATGAAAAACTTCATCCTAGCATCATAAGACAGTAACTTAGAAAGTCTTTTTCCATGTCTTTAACAATTCCAAGGCCCCAATATTCATACTGACACCAGACTCAGTCTTGTTCATCAAGCCACATTTTTAAAAGAGCAATATATTCCAGTGTGATAATGAAAAAAAACAAGACAATCATTTTCTGATTCTACATTTTTTTGCATTCATATATGGATTTTTACTAATACTTGTTTATTTTCACTTGACATTTTTAAATTTGTTTGAAATTTGTTTGCTATTAATTTTATTTCCATTCCTTTATAACTGACCTTTCAAGAAAGCAGATTCTGGCAGTGTTAGGTATTAAAATACAATTTCACATGTTATATAATAAAAGTTATTTTATAATTTTTTAATGTATTCTATTCATGGCCTTTTATGTAGAGCCCAGTCTTTTTCTAGACAGTGAGATTACACTAAGAATAAAAAGATTAAATGGGTGTTGATGATACTTATGAACACTTGTATGAATTTTTAGCTGAATGCTGTTGGCTTTGCTATCATCAGCAAAAACAATAAAGCTTCATACTGCATTGAAAACTGCAGATTGTTTAACATGTAGGATCAAGTTGTTGGATACCTTTACTACCAAAAAAAAATATCTATAGTCTTGATTATTATGTATTTAAACAGCCAAGTTATCCAATCTGTCTAAATCTTAGGATTCATCTCTGTGGCTATATGATTATTCTGTATGGCTGTGTGCTGTTGTACTGGGTCCAGCTGGGATGGAGTTAGTACTGCTCATATCAGCTGGTATGGGTTGTGGTTTGGATTTGTGCCTGAAACAGTGTTAACAGAGTGTTTTGGCTGTTGGTGAGCAGCACTTGTATGTTGTCTGGGCTTTCTCTTTGTCTCACTCTGTCCCCTCAGTGATAGGCCAGGGTGGGCAAGAATTGGAAGGGGTCACAACCTGCATAGCTGACTCAAATGCAGCATTCCATGCATGTAATGTCATGCTCAGCAATGAAAAAGGAGAGGAAAGGATTTTGGGAGAGGGAGTATTGCTCCAAGAATGGCTAGGCATGACTCTGCTTTTGTATCACTTTGGTTTTTTCTTCCCCTTCATGTATTGAGCTATGTTTGTCTTGACCTGTAAGTTTTTTTGATCTTTGCTCTTCCTATTCTCTCCTCTATCTGACTGAGGGGAAGGGGGAAAAGTGAGTGAGTTTTTGTGGGGTGCATAGCTACTGGCCACAGTTAACCCACAATGATTTAAAATAGCAACCCTTGGGAAGGGGTTTAGATTGCTAGACCCAAGGGTTTCAATTGCTTGTGGTAGTTCTTTGCAGCTCAAAGAAATGCCATGTGCCAGCAAGTGCATCCCTATGGAAATTTTGTTTCCCATGCTGCTACTTTTAGGCCAATATGACTTGAGTCAAGCCATAAAATTAAAAAAATTAAAATTAAAAATTAAATCTGTTCAAAAATTTTCAGACTAAATAGATATATTCAAGTCAAAACCAAAGAAGGCTTATTTCATCCTGCTTCAATCCTGCTGGTTGTTGTGCTACTATGGTGTAGTATGCTGGTAGTTTGAATGTGTCAAGAATTTTGTTCAGAAACAGAAGAACTGTATAACTGTAGAGTTTTGACAATCCTCTGTATTCATTTTGCCCACCTAGGACACCTTTGAGGCTTTTCTTCTACTCTCCAAAGTCCCTGATTGAACACGGTTATTAAACAATTTCTCTTCCATGGCAATTGTACTTGAAGGTGAAAATAGCCTGGGAGCCTTCTGGGTTCAATTTCAGATATCCAAGTATACCAGCAGTGATAATATCTAAGAGATTTGGATCTCTGTTTTCAAATGGTGATAATGCTTTCAAAGCATGGTCGTGCTTTACAAAGACCACGAAAATAAGGTCAATTGTTTCTTGTTCTCCTAACTTGATAATGTCATAGAATGTGACTTTTCTCAGTTTGGGAAAAGATAACCCAGCTGAACCTCTCTGAGGGTATACTTTTTTCCCTCAGCCATTAAATCATGGGTTAGTATGTTTCTAGGATGGGGTTCATGTTTTGGCTACACTTCAACAGGCCTACATAAGGGGTTTTAGTTTTGACTAAGGAGGAAGGTGGGTTCCTGTGAGACTAGAAATGTCATAACAACCTTTTGTCACTGTTTTAACAGTCTCTGTCCAGGCTTTATAAAGTTCCAAGAGGAATGTCGGTAGGGGTTTTGTTTTGGTTGGTTGGTTGGTTTTGTTGTTTGCTTTTAAGGTTGAGTTTTGGTCGGAGTTTTTTGGTTTTTTTTCATCTATGTCTGATCATAGATTCTGTGTTAATCTTACTGTGATTGATTGGAAGACATGAGTCAGAAAAGACATATCTCCGTCATCAAGGAAAAAAAAATCAAATACTTGTTTTAGGGGGAATTTTCCTATGCAGAAAACACTATAATTTACAAAGCAGTCTCTTAAAGTTCTTGAAGCATATATTTTTGAATCACAGGAACTTGGCCTTGGAATATAAAATTAGTAGTTCTGATATCTCCATCCCAACAGCTAGTTGCTGCAGTTTTCTTGTCATTTGGAAGATTATCACTGCTCCAAAATGCTTCAAAAATTTGTAAAAACTTTATGCATCTGATCTTCCAATCTAAAAGTAGTAAAATACTGAAAAATAAAAGAAAAGCTGTAATGTGTCCAACTAGATCAATACACTTCAGTGAATTATCCTTACATGCATTCATACATTTAAGATCAGAGAGAAACACCAGAAAGTTTATCCAGTCAGACTCAATGAGTGTTAAAATTTTCACTAGACGGGCAGAAGTAACTGAGAGATTTTTGTGTAGTTGTGGCTACCCATTTTTGTTTCTTTGTCTGTCTTTCTCTACACTTTTCTTAGTGCATTCTCTGCTTGCCTCTGTCATTTACTTACGTTCTCAATTTTCAGTCTTTGCTGGTATCCAGTATTTTCTTTCCTTTGTTCTTTAGAGATCTATTTCATAGTTGCCTGATGCATGAAGAGGTATTGGTTCTCTAGTAACTGGAAGCTGCTGTACATACATTACACCTGTTAAAAAAATAAATATTTTCTGGTAATTTTTCATTTTCAAAATAGTGTTTCGTGTTATCTTCCATCCTCAACAAGTAGAATATGTAGAAGGAATGAATTGGAGGATTTTTTACCATTTCACTCTAATACTACTTCACTTTTTAAACTGTTAAAGGATGGTGAATCTTCATAGTGACTTCTGCATTTCAGTAAAAGGAAGTCATCACAAATATCTGATTAATAAGGCAAATTCATAAGATTATCCACCTCATGTATTCAAAAATGTCTGAAGGCCCAAATTTTACTTTTGTCTCTATATATATAAATATTATATATATTATATATTTTTTATATATATAAATATTGGAGTGTGTTTGCTGTGGAGCTTCCTGTTTAGTTTCCTTCTAATGGGAATCAGTTTACAAGCACCAAAACCTACCTGCAAACCAAATCAAATGCTCATGCCAATAGACTCTGTATTTCAATGTTCACTGCAGTCAGGTTTTCTCTGATACAAGGGTGATACCAGGTGCCTATTTCAAAACAAGCAAAATGTGCTGCATATAGCTGGGCTGTAGAACATTTTCCATAGCAGGTTGTGGAAGACAGAAAGCTTATAAAAGCTTGAGCAAAGAATGAGCAAGTTCTTGAGGGAGAATCCATTGAGAATTAGATTACAGTGGCATTCAAAGCAGGAAGCACATGAGCTACAGAATCTGAGGCAGAGAGTGCACTCAGGGGAAATGTGTTAGTCCTGGTCCATAATTGTAACTGAGCACCTGTTTCAGGGGCAGGTATTAGGCTGGGTGAGCCCCTGTGCCAGTCTGATATGGCTGTTAATATATTCTTAAGCTGATGAAACTAAAATCAAACACATGGTCTAAGGGTGAAAGGATTACATCATTCCACTTCTGCAAAAAGCAAATCCTATGCAAGCAAACATGATGTTGCAAGAGAAATAAAAAGAAATAAGTTCATTCGTTTGTGTAATTCATTTGAATTGCCTTCAGTAACTCCACAAATTAAGACAAGGATAAATATCTCCACTATGGGGCTTTGAGGACTCTGCTGACAAAAACACATTATTTTGTGGAAACCTATACTGACAGTATTGATTGTGCTAGTCATTGCAGGTTGTGGAGGGGGAGAAAAAGAGCAGGATATTACAAATTTTGACTGGAAAATTAGTTCGAAATTTCTAAAGTTCTTTATCTTTGTGTAAAAAAGTGTCTGAATTCTGTTTATATTAACATTAGCACTTACAGGATTATTTTAATGTGGAGTAGGAATAACTTTTCCACAATAGTGTTATTTTACATGTGTGATATTCTGCTGGAACTGAAGTTGCTCCTCTGTATATGTAGTCTCTATGTAAGACTTGATCAACAAAATCTAGTGGTTTTGCTTTGAGTATCCAGGTCAAGGAACTTTTTCAATAGTAGAGAATGCCTATCTTCTGAAAATCAAATCCTTTTAAGTAGTTCATGTGAGCATTCTGTAATAGAGGGGCTCAGATTCACTGACCATATTTCAAATTCTTGGCTGATTTTTCAAAAAAATCATGTACATGCCATGCATTTAGAATCTACTACATATGTTTTCACTTTTGAGCTTCCAGAACAAAATGTGATAGCTCTATGGAGTAGTTGGTGTTAAATATGTTTGGTACCTGTTCAATTCCAATTGAACTTCCAGTCATTTATCCTGCAGAAACACATTTAAATTTGTGAGTTCTGGCCTGCAACAGTAAAGAAACAAACACAGCTTAAATTATTTTCTTTTTAAAAAATCTGAAAGTGAAGCTTAATTATTTACATTTTATTCAATTAATGGCTAACACTATATATTATAATATGGATTTTAAATGACTTTTCTAACTCAATACACTTTACTGCTCCAGTAGAAGCATTCATTGCATACAAGAAATAAATAAAAATAGAAAATTAGCAAGTGTTTACCACTTCTATCATAGTTAGTACACAAACTATGCAGTTTTGAAAATAAGAGATGTTAAATCTGTAGGATCTCTAAAACAGTAAGACAGTAATTTACACCTTTAAAATGTTTTTCATTGGCAGCTAAAGAAGAACGGAAAAAAGAAGAGAACACTTTGGAAAATGCTCAAAAATGGTAAGGTTTTTGCTAGTGCTTCTTAACAGTTTATTTTGATCAAAGATATTACTGCACTTATGAATTACATTAAATAGCAAAAAGGATCTGTATTTCAAAGAAGTAATATGTTTTCTGAAAAACTCTTATGCAGTCTTCCAGGAAAAACTTCATTTTTATCAGTGTACTGTGTTTGAGGTTTTAATTATTATCAGCATTGAACTGAATGGGGGTTTTACAGAATAGATAAATAACTGATTAACTTCTTCATGATGTAAAAATATATTTCCTCATCGCTGAACATTTTCAGCACTTATTATACAGCACTCAGTTGCCTAAGAAGCCGTTGAAATCCCAATGCTTTTATTGCCTGAATATTTGTGCCTCACTTAGGACAAAGGAGTATGGAAAAAGTGAGATTAATTGATTTATAGATGGATAGTAAAATATTCAATAAGTTAATACTGCTAATGCATTTTGTTTACCACATTATAGTTTTGTGAGAGTGAAGCATCAATCTTAACTATGGACCTGCTATAAATAGACTGGGGTAAATTGATCTTTAACTTCCTATCAATATTTTTTCTTCCTGACCACTGAAAGCAGATCTGTGGTATTTTGGATTTAAATTGTACTTTTCTCAGACCATACTCACTCCACCTGAGACACCTTGGTTAGTTTTCCTAGGCAGTCAGGAAGAGGGAGATAAGGGGCACTTCCCAAATGCAGTTCAAATCTTAGGTGAACTGTTCCCATCTGCTTGCAGAAGATGCCTAAATATTGGTGGAACAGCTGGCTGATGTCAACTGGGGTTTCACCTCCTCATTTCAAGGGTCTGACTGGCTCTCCTTAGCTGCAAACCTAACTTCCTTGGCACAAGGCTCCCTCATATTCTGCCTGTTTTGTAGCCTTCCTGGAGTAGAATAGACTCTCTGGCGTATGGAGCTGCACCCAGTTTGCAGTTGACTTAGGGTAGTTGTCCAACACAGAGTTTGGGCTTTTTAATTGCTAAATATTTAGTATTTTAAATTACTACTTTTGAAAGGCAGATAGTAGCCCAGGAAGCCAGATTAAGGTGGGTGAAAGCAAAGGAGGGCTGGTGAAGAAAGGAAGAGAGGATGAAAAGTGTCAGGATGAAGGCAGAGAGAGACTGTGCAGGGTTTAGGATCCTACCTCTATATGCTCCAGCTGGGATGGTGAAGGGTTCTGTTTGGTTAGAAGAGTGCACAATGTTTCTAGTGCTGTTTCATGAAGCAAACCTGGGAAGAGTCTGTGTTCTTGCTGCTCTTGGCTCAGCTATCCCAGTCAAAGCCATGAACAGCTGAGGAGTATTTGGCCCAAGTGAATGTAATGCAAATTACATTGCCCAGTAGACATAAATTATTTTAACCATGTGTTTATGACTAAGGTGTTTTAGTATTTTTAGAGATTGAAAACCAAAATGTTTTACACAGATATTTAAAGCTGTATTTGATTGATTGATTGATTGATTCTTTTCCTCATAATGTCTCGACAAGACCCATTAATTCAATGTTATGGCCTTACACACACGTAGTTCATTCTGATTCTTTAAATATGGATCACCATATAACTTGAAATATAGTTAAATGTTTCATGCAAAACCTAATAAGAAATGTAAAAGGTTAAGGTTATCACATATGAGGATTAAAAAAACCTATTATTTTAATAGCTTACCTTGAACAACATGGGATATTGTACAGCATGATTTCTATCTTTAAAGTATCAAAAAGAAAAACTCAGAGCTTATTGGCTCATGTGGCTAAAATCCAAGCTTCTTTGTCAAGCACCTGGAGTATATATTGTTTATTCAGGAGGGGTAACTTCAGTAGTTTTTGACGGGTACTTCTTCCAGCCTAGCTAAAGAGCTTTAATTTCAAGCTAAGTCAAAAAGCTTTGAGCCTAGCCTTGGTATTTCTGTATGAAAACATGCAATGTGAACTATGCAAATGCAAATATAAGTGAAAGGTGCTGAAGCTTCATCCATGGCTCATGTAACAAATGATGAATGGTTGGAGACTCCTTACAGGTCTTCAAAATTACTTATTTTATTTTCAAGATTTACACTTCCTGTGTTTAGATTTAGAACCTATTCGCAACTCTAAAGAAGAATATAGCTTTCTTCTGATTAAATAAAATGACTATTCCAAGAAATACTACTTATTTTTAAATATGTTGTTACCTTTGCTTTTAAATTATATTATTATTTTTAATAAATATCACCAAATGTTTCAGGATTGTTGCGTCTATTTTGAAGAGAAAAGTGATTCAACTTTAACAAAAGTGAACGTACTTTTATTTATATAAATACCTAGTCATGTGGATTGTTCCATTTTATCTATACAAAGTAATGTCATAAAGGCTAAAAATGCACAATCAGTTGAAATGCTCTCAGAAGAATTGTCTTGTAATAAAAATGAATGAATGAATGAATGATAATGAAAATATCCAGCTGTATAGTAACAGCCACATTATAAAATATTTTTAAAAGCATTAAAATGCTGGCAGTGTAATTTTGTAAAATTAATTGTTTATTGACACATGTGGAAGGAGATTTTTTTTCAATAAGGCTTCTGCAAAATTGCTGTTGGCACTGTCTGTGGCTTGGTTGTTGCTACTCCCAATTCTCCCTAAATACTAGATTGTTTTCAACCAAACCTAGAGATTTTTTCCTGACTTGGAGTGTGACTCTTCCATAGTCCTTCAGTATAAATAAATGGGAGAATAAGATCTTCATGGAGTGCAGCAGAATAAAATAAATAACTATATTACAGCATTTCCTGTAATGCAAGAAGTTAAGTTTTTCTCATTGTAATTGGATGCCCATGATTTGCCAGCGTGACAGATCTCTGTGGTGGCCCATGCATCTGTAAGTTATCCTCCTGGAGAAGAGGTGGGTGTTGGAAGGTTAGCACTTAGCATGAATTGCTGCTGTAATTCCCAAGGCTAAGGAGAAGCTGAGGTAATTACCAGCCTTGACTACTAAATCAGAGAAACTGTTTCCCCAGTGGGCTTACGTGTTGACTGGTTTTTTTTCTTTTCTCCTCCCTTGTAGCTTTGAAGAAACAGTGGGATACTTTGGGATAAAGCCAAAGCCTGGCGAGAAGGAGATCACACCAAACTACGTTTTCACGGTGTGGTACGAATTCTGCAGTGATTTCAAGACCATTTGGAAACGAGAGAGCAAAAGCATTTCCAAGGAACGGTAAGGTTCTAATAAAGTCATTAATACCATTTTAGATGTCTGGGAAACTGCTGCTTCTCAAACCCAACAAATTATACTCCTATATTTCACAGGCGTCATTGTTTTCTTTCAGATCTAATGGACATCAAGGAAAGATTATTCCCTCAGGGTGTGTAGGAAAATTCACCAAAGGCATGCTGTCCCCACAAAAAGATAAACACATATAATCTGATAAATTACACTTTTGTAACCCCTTCCAATTACTAGCTAGTAAAATGAAAGGAGAGCTGTGCTAATTTATAACAGATTGCTTCTCTGTGCATTTTCATGTTGAACTAGCCTAAATGAGGCGATATTGCTGTCGCAGACAGTACAGACAAATAAAAGTGAATGCTTTTCCAGTTAATATACTGCACTTGCATCAAAGGGAAGCCCCAGAGATTCAGGCCACACTTAGCATAGTGTTGAAGCCCCACACTGAATTTACAGCACTACTTCTGACTTCTGGTGTCCTGCTGAGGACATCAAACTACTTGCCGCTGGATCTCACAACAGTCTCCTGATTTTATTAGTTAGAGTAAAAGAACCCAAAAACCTAAAACCTTCAATTATTTTCTTGATTTTCTTAAAGAAACTTAAAATCTTTTTAGCAAAAAAAGCAGTTCTACTGCAAGCTCACCATGCTCAGCATATTACAGTTAATTTGAAAAGACCTAGAGTGGTAATGTAGTCATTCTTTGGAAAAGAATGGAGCAATTTCTTTCAGCATCAAATTTAAATCCAGGTGCTTATTCCAGATTGACAGAGAGTAAGGTTAAAATGGCTTTAAAAGAACAAGCAAAAGTAGTACAGTCATTTACACCTATGTTTTCCATTTTGCTGCAAATCGGTGGGGCTTTCAGGTTCATATAAAGTAGATTTTTTGAAGGACTATATGTAGAAGTTACGAATTCTTAGTTATCAACCTTATCAGCATTGTTTTATAGATCTTATAGTTTTAAAACTCTTGAAGGTCGTAGCTTTTTATATCATTTATTGATGAATTTTGGAAGCTGACAACTGCAAACATTTACAAAGAATCTTTTATTTCCTTGTTTCTAAATCAATAAACAAATTTGGTTTACATGTTAAAAACTATAAAATAAAAAGTCCCAAGCACATTGCTATGGTCATGATAAAGATCATCTCAGGGATATATTTTCTGCTCAATCATGACTTTATTCCTAAAGCAGTTAGGAGGAATAGAAGTTAACTATCCAAGAAAAAAAAAAATCCAGACCGTACATCTTTTCCTTTTTATGTAATTAGCACCTTATTAATGGTGCACCATGATCCCTTCAAGTAAATTGAAATGCCTTACAGTACATAGCTTCTTAACTATCTCAATACAATAATCAAGAAATCTTAGTAAGTCAACTGTTGTATTCTGTGCTTTCATACTCAGGTGAGGTGAGAATTTCTTGTGGTTTAATAGCTGTATCAATCAAATCTACAAATAAAAACACAGAACAAATATATCATCAGTTCCTCTGAACAAATATATCATCAGTTCCTCTGACAGATGCCATTATTCCTGTTCAATGTAAAGCAATACCAGTAGAATGCAGAGCAGCAGTTACTGTAATACTTCTAAGTGCTGACACTTTCAGGGTAATATAGACTGTTTTTCAGAACTCACTTCAAATTATTTTTGCAAAGTTTCCTTAGTCTCAAAAGGACAATTCATTGTCCTTTACATTCAAAGTGTGGGTGATTCATCAAGATGATGAGCTGTTAAAATGAGGAGCCTTGTGTAAATAGTAAATTTGAATGACAGAAGAGATGCTTTCATCATTCTAAATTGTTCTCTATTGTGCTACTGAAAAGAAGAACATAGTGAAATCAATAGATTAGAGTGGTGGAAAAGCTTTTTTCATCACCAGAAAATGTTTTGTAAAGTCTTAATTTAAGGGTCCTGTTTAACAAAGTATGAAACTAACTGTTGATGAACTGCTGTCCAAAAAAGTTTGAAAGCAAGTGCAGAATCATTGTGCACATTGGTAACTAAAAACCTTAGAATGACAGGAATGGGCAGCTGTCTTCCTTAACTGGCTAATTAATTGGATGCACTATTGGTCGTGCATTTTTAAAGACTGCTTAGTTTTTAAAAAACTAAAGAAAGCATTTTTATCATGTACCCTTTTTTTTTTTTTTTTTGAAGGAAGTTATAGAGGAAGAAACATCAATGTAAGTCAGTAAGTGCAATATTAGGTTCTGAAACTGAGGCATTGATATCATTATGTGAACATGTTTCCAATTGGATTACCTTTCAAATTTCAGGAGCTGAAGAAACCCAATGTAAAATGTGTAGGAATTAGCTAATTCTTTACATTCATATATGAATGTTAATAGTGTATTGTAATTTGTCTCTCAAGAAATATGACACATAAAATTAAAAATCTAATTATAATATGTAGAATTACCATTAATCAAAGGAATAATAAAAATGTATTAGGTTAAACTTAATAGTAGTAAAAATAGGTCAAAAGATATTAAATCTTTAGTAGTTTAGTAGTTAGTTTAGGATATAAAATTTAATATCCCAAATTAACATTGCGTTGTGTGGCAAGCAAATTTAAAATCTCTGAATTTCAGGAAAAAAGAGTGCTGTCTTTAGCTAAATGACAGCCTCAGCTGGAAAGAGCCTGTTTCATCTAAAGCTCCTTGGCTCTCAAGTGTAACATAACTGTAGAAATCTAATGAGATTTCAATGAGACTTTTTCTTAAAGTATAGGAAACACTTTAACTGAGCTGCCCTGTATTTAACCTAACCATGCAAATAAATTAGCTGCCTGCAAAATATAGTTGACAAAACCTGGACAAAATCTGCACATTGTTTAGGAATGCAAGACACAGTTACAGATATATAAGAAACTATTATATGGTATGATATATGATATGATATATGATATATGATATATGATATATGATATATGATATATGATATATGATATATGATATATGATATGATATGATATGATATGATATGATATGATATATGATACGATATTATATGATATGTAAATGACTATAGGGATAAAATGAAAACAATTTTCCAAACAATATGCCTGTTACAAATATGATCACACTTTACTTTCTCTTCAATACCAGAATTTAAATACAATGAAATAAAATTTGCTTTGGCAATCACATCATCTGTGACTAACAGCTTAATGTAAGTGCACCAAATGTTGGAAACTTTTTTTTTTGGTGCTGTTTTGAATCAAAATCGAGTTGTATTGTTGACAGCTTTGTAATTTACAATGTGTATGCATTCAGGTACATCAACTGTTTTTACACTTTTTTACACTGTTCATGAAATTTTGAGATGATAACTGAATTGAAGACTAAAAAGTTGGATTTTTTGGCAATTAAGCACTCACAGCAAGGTAGATTGCAGATATTTCTATTGTTATTTCATTTTCTTAAATTACTAATTTTATTTGCATTGGGCATATCTATGAATTTGGAGCAAAAATAAATATGTAAGAAGTTAAATCCATTATGTATATGAGTGCCCATCCATAAATCAATTAAAGCATTCAAGATGTGTTAAATTATATTTTAAGAGGATGTCCTAAACAAGTCTGAAATAAGGAAAAAGTATAAATACAGAAGAAATACTAGTAGTTTGAAGTGAGTTTCATGACAAACTGCGATTATGTTTGGCAAAAGGAATATGACAAAAGATTATAATAATGTGTTTATGCCTGTTGCCCTTTAAATACAAAATAATTAAAACAGGAAAGAAATTGTTGCTCTTAATTTAACTCCCTGTTGACTCCTGCAAAGATAAGATTGCTACAATGGTTACTGTACTGGATGAAGATAAACCACTGTCACTACATCCAGAAAAAAAGGAAGCATATCAAACATATAGGCAATTAGAGGTTTGATGATAGCATCCACTGACAACATACATTTTACTGTATTTTACTGATGTAGTTAGTGAACATTTATTCTAAATGCAATCTGAAGATTTGATCAGTAATGACCAGGGTCTTTCCAGAAGATTTAGGCCTGAAGGCTTGATAGGCAGTCATACTGTATAACTCAGTAATAGAAGTGGTAACATTCAAACTTCATTGTCTGGGATAAGGCTCCTAATTTTAAAGCTAGCTGAGTACTCTGTAAAATCATCTGCCAGGCCAGGTAATACACAAACATCTGCTTCTAAAATTTTGATACTAAAATCTAACCTGTTATATTTCATGGGCTAACAGGAGCTGTAACTTGAGATTTAGTTTATGAGTTGCATACAGAAACAAGACTGAGAGTAGAAAGGCATTTAACACATTAAAGGAATTTGAGCTCTGAGGGTTTTTCATAGTCCTAAGGGAAGTCACTGTTCAGCTGTATTAAGGGTCTGGGCTGAGTATGCAGCTTGGCTCTAGACTGAACAGTTGATGTTGACTTCAGCTACCTCCACTTGCTCATTTCCACCCATATCTGAAATTTTGTGTGCACAACATCTCCTTATGCCAAAACAGTTTTATGGGAGAAGTTTAAAGTTCTAGTCATGGGAAGCTCAGGTGGCACAGAACTGTCATTCCAAGCTATTTCCTAACCCACAGCTATCCACATAACCCACCAGCTGCATGAAAGGAGCTGTAGAAGTGAAAATAATGGATTTTCCAGATTATTGAGGAGCTGAGAGAAAAGTAGATAATTTGGTCTCTGTTGTTGCACAATAACAGAGTCAGAACATGAGTATATGAATTGGTTTGTTTACATGGGATTCTGGTTTTCCTAACTGAGGAACTTCCGAGGGTGGAGTGTGCCAGTTCACGCTGCCTTCTGTCTGACTTGAGTGGAAAGCAGTGATGAAAATGATAATCAGTTTATCTAGTTAGTCCCTGGCTTAATAATATCTTTTTCTGTAAGGGAAAAATGTATTTTCCTGAGCTTACAAAGGAATTTTTTTAATAATAAATACGGGCTTATGTTTAGATTAGATGTCTGCATCCCTAGGTACAAAATTAAAATAATTTTAAATAAAAATAATATCTTTATTTTTCGCTAATAGCTTCTAATTTGAGAGGCTTGGGTTTTGTGCAATTTGTAGGGAAAGACACTACCTTTCACACAGAGGTAGGAAAAAGCTGATTACATTCCCATTGATTATTGTAAGGGTGCATATGCATTATTGGAGTAGTGATTCTCATATTTAAAAATACATAGTTTTGTTAATTTCATTCAGTATTTTTCATGTTGTGCGATAATGTGCACTACTGCTCAGTTTGACACCACATCTTTATTCATTAAGGTGTTGGCTTCTTTTGGTCGCAGTTGAAGGAGAATAAAATTTATTTTGAGCACATCCATGTTGCAGCTCACCAGATTTGGAAGCTTAATTGACCAGCATTCCATAATGTTTTGGGCTCGTGATTGCTTGATAAGTCCATTGGTCAGGTTGGAAGGGACCACAGTGGCACTTGGTCCAACCTCCCTGGTCAGCAGGGCCATCCTGGAGCACGTTGCACAGGATTGCCTCCAGACAGTTCTTGAGTATTTCCAGCAAGGGAGACTCCCCATTCTCTCTGGACAGCCTATTCCAGCGTGCAGTCACCCTTATCTCTTGTGTTGTGGTTCAGCTACTCTATCATCCCTTCCAGCCTCTGTCCTCTGCAGTGCTCTCTCTCTCCAAAACTGCCCTTGTCACTGTGAGCTGTACATTGTGGCCCTCCATCTCAGGGCATGATTCTGTTTCAGCACCCTCACTGTAAAAACCTTCTTCCTTATACCTAATCTAAATTGGCCTTTTAATTTAAAACCATTACCCCTTCCTGCTTAAAGTTTGTCCCCATCTTTCATTCTATTTTAAAAATCCAGCAGTGAAAATAAGCCATAAAATACACAGAGCTAGGTCAGTGACAGGCATAATTTTCTTTTTAAGTCTAAAAGTTTGTAATCCCTGTAATTCTCCCTTTGGATGAAAGTGTGGAGTCCAGACATTTAAAAACTATTTGAAAACACTTCTAGGATCAAAGAGAAGGTGATAAAATATAAAATGTGCTCAAAATAGGGAAGAGTTTAGAAGCTGATCACTTGGTGTGATTCTGCTGAGCCTGAAAATTGTCTTGAAATCCATCATCATCTTTGCATAAACATTGTAGCTGTGAGGAATAGCATGCTGTCCAGTGAGTGCAGTCATCCAGCATTAAGAAGTAAACTGTGCAGATTAACAAAAATAAAAAGATGGAATGGTGTGTTGTCACGTAGTCGTTTACATGTACAAACAGGGGACACTAATTATGTTCTAAAAATGCACCAGCTGTATTTTTAAAATGTACAGAAAAATAATTTCATGTGTGTGTATTTGAGGGTGTAGTTACTTCTTTAATCAATGCTGTAGCTGAACACTGTTGAAAATAAGTTTAGTTGAAAGTAGTGTAACTGTTTCCTGTTATTCTTAAGTGCTGAAAAGTGAGACCAACAGCAACTATCCAGTAGATGCCTCAGAAATATGTAGAGAAGAAATTTTTTTGTTTCCCACATGGATAAAGACAATAATGAACTTATTAATGTATTCTGTATTTTATAAAGAATCCAGCTTGCTGCTAGCGTTACAGCAAGGAAGTGCACATCAGTAATTGCAGCTATAATCCACTTTCCTTTTTGCTTTTCTTCCAAAATTCCTCAAAAATTGAGTGTGTCAAAAGTGGTTTGAACTGGACATGGTATTTTAAATACTTTTGGACTGGCCATAGCAATTATTTCTGCCAGTGGAAAAAGTTAAATAGGAAAAGAAAGCAGAATTTTTCAGTTCAAGAGTGCCAAGAAATGTGTTGTGTCTAGTAAAAGACTGACTTTCAGTAAAATTACTGAAAATTGATTTGCTCAATTCTTCTTGCTTGTAAAAATTCACTCCCAACCTCCTTCCTTTTGCATTTTGCACATAGAATTATAAAGTATCTGTATGTACCATCAGTATTATAGAGGCACTTAGCACTGGGCAGGTCCTCTATTAGGAGGGCCTAGAATTTTCTTTTCTTTTTATCCCTGTTTAGCATAATTTCCTAAGCACTTTCCAGTCCGTACAAGGAGAGTCGAGTCCCTTTTTCTTTAATTCTTTAATTTCTTTAATTTCTTAATTTCTTTAATTTTCTTTAATTTTTCCTCCTGTTTAAACTTTTCATTGGGTTCTTCTTATTAAACCCTCAGAGAAAGAAGGGTTTTTATATGCAAGACCCTGAGAGCAAAAGGCAAGAAACAGAGGAATCATGTTCTTCTTTCCCCTTACCCCTACAGTCCTCTTGGCAGACTAGTCTGTGGCTGTACACAAGACAGCTTTAACTACTCTGAGACAAGAATCTCTTGTACCTCCTATTGCCACATCAGTGACGCTGGTCAGTCAACTCCATCTAAAGCAACACAGAAGACATTAACAAACAACTGGCACATGCTTTCATTGCAAGGTTTTCAGAGGAAGTATAATGTGTAGCCTGGCTAACAGCCTGATAAAATAGCATATATGTGTATAACAGATTAAGCCAGCTACCTCTTTTTTTTCTGAGGAGGATCTTTTTGCCTTGATAGGAGAGCTTCTTCGGTGGGAAAGATACTCCATGAAATCCAGATCCTGCAAGAACAGAGAAATTATTTTCCCAATGACATTTTCAGGGAGCAATACAGACAGGCTGTCATTTTTGGTTTTGATTTTCTTCATTTGAAAATGTACTTTGATATACTTTTCATAGTATTAAGTGCCTTTAAATAGAAATAACAATTTGTTGGGCTAATGTACCTTAAAAAATGTGACTGGTGAGGCTTCTTACAGAGTATATACCCAGCAGAGCCAGAACACCTTTCATTTCATCAAATCTAATGCTGCCTTTTCTGTGTTTCAGAATTAAAGTGGCTCAGCAATCAGTGAGCAAGTTAACTGCAGAGAAGAAAGTTGAAACGAAGAAAATCAACCCTACAGCTAGCCTGGTACGATCTGGTTTTCAGTATAACATTCCAAAGGGGTTTTGTGACACCATTCTTGTCATTCAGAATGATGACTGGTCTCTACTGCTGTTGGAGAGCATAGCATTTTTAGTTGCAGTAGAGTGATTTTCTTCCCAAAGAGAAATGTTAAAGCTGATGCCTTATGGTAGTCAACAGCTATGTTTAACATTTAGTTCAGTTGTGCCTAAGCATGGCTCTGCTGTTTTAGATAACAAAAAGAACTACGTTTGTGGTTTCTTCTTCCCTTCCACTGTAGTCTCTTTTTCCAATGGCTGGAGTGTCTGTTTTTTTCAAAACCTTAAAAATTTTGTTTTCTATCTGGAACAGTGGTAGAAGGGATTAAATCCCCATTTTATTCCTTGTTGTACACCAGTGTTTTCAATGCAACACAGCAAGGGGTCTAATTGCACTGTATATAAATCCTTTTTTTTGTCTGTGTGGAAGGCACATAGGTTAGACAAGCACTTCTCACACTCTAGAAGGCAAGAGACCAAGGGAATGAAATGTACATGAAGGAATCAGAGTATTATTTCCATTCCCAGCAGAGCATATCAGTTGCAGATCAGGCAGCAGAGACATGAATGACTACACTCGCCTGGGAAGAGGTCATCTAGCTAATGCTAAATTAGAGCCTTTATGTCAGCAGAAACCATTCCAGACATGAGAAGGTATTAGAGTCACATGAATTTTAAATGTATCTGTTTTTCTCTAGCTGCACTGGTCTTCACAGATGTGTATTTTTAAAGGTACACAGTATTTGACAAGTATGTAGCAAAAGCAAACTCAGCTTTTCCACTGTAAGTAATGTGTTTTAAAGTTTTAAACCTTTTCTGAGTGCTCCAAGCATTTTTTAATTAAAGAAAATTGGAACTGTGACTTATTTCTCCATCTTCTGGACCAAATGCTCATAGAAACTTGAGAGGAGATAGAAAATTATAGACAATAATTATAATAAAACTCTTTTTCTTTCCTTTAACAGAAAGAAAGACTACGTCAGAAAGAAGCCAGTGTGACTGCCAACTGAAAGATGTGTGAAAACTGGAGTGGTTTCATACCTTGCCTGATGCTTTACTACACCAGTGGCCCAGGAAGCACCTTATGTTAGATACCGAATTCTGCTTTGCTGATCTGTCCCAAGACAATCCATTAAAGACTTTTGAATTCAGAGGGTTTTGTATGTTCAGTGGAGGGAATTCTAAGAAGGGTTCTACATGAGAAGTCAATTTTTTTTTTTCTGTTACTCTTCCTTACATTGCTTAAAATGCATCTTGTTGTTAATGGTTAATTAAAATATTCTGTTCATAATCTATTAATATGGAAGAGCTAAAATGAGCATTTTGGATGGTGACTTAGGTTATGACTAACAACCTGTAGGTTATTTACAGGGCTTTATGTAGATGAGAGCAAATATGCCATTCAGTTCACAAAGGTCTATTGCATCATACTTTTTGTTACTTCAGCAGTAACTGAAGTAAAATTGACTGATTCTAAATAATTTTACAGTGTCTAAGTATTGGATGCATCTTTCTAAAACTGATTAAATGTAATTATAGATTCATGCTGTATTTTACTATATTTTTATAGAAGCTTCAGCTTATGCCATTCATTGAAATGGGAATAATATTTTGCACATAAAAAGGAATATTCAAATTCTTTAGTTTTATGATTGATGGCATAACTGATTTATTATTTTTATGGTTTTAATCTAACATTTCCTAAATTTTGAGCTTCAAAACAAAAAATTATAAAATGTATATTTTTATTTCAGTATATATTGCAAATACCAATTCCATAAAGTGATGAGTTTATAGGTCATTATTCATTAAGATACAATAATATCTCTCCATGAAGTTACACATTTGCCATTAAATATTTGACTTTTAATTCCACTGAAAGCTTTCTTTTTAACAGCAAATATCTCATTCTAAAATACATTATGCAGCCTGCTCCTGTCCCCCTATATTTGTATGAAGAATATGTCCAGTATACCTATGTATTTATATTTTTTTAATATATATATATATAGATACATAATGTAATAAGTAAAACTTCAGAAAGAAATAACAGGGTCCTGATGTCCTCCTGTAACATTATAACCATTACCATAAAGTGTCACAGCCTGAAAATAACCCTACTGAATATCCACCATTACTTGAAGATTTTTACTGCATTTTAAGGAATTGGATTCTTAGGAGGAGAAATCTTGAAGCAGAAGTCAATTTAAGGTAAAACAGAAAAGTGATTCTGCTTGCTGTCCACAAGAGAGAAACTGACTTTATGATAATGGTATATGAAGTTGGTTACAAATAGAGATTAGGTGAAGCTAAAAGGTGCAAAAAGCTAGTAGGGGAAAAGCATTAGTCCTTTGCTTTGAGACTGGAAAGAACATACATGAGACAGAATGATTATCATACAGCAAATTCAATAGAGAGACTGAGATGAAACCTAGCTGAAGTCATCCCTAGCAGTGTATATTTATATTAAGGAAAATAGCAGTTGTGGAGACCCATTCATAAATTAACTTAGGATTTCAGTGCAGGTTTCTTAAATTAGTATCTCTCTCATTCCTGCATAAATAAAAACAAAGGACTCAAGAGTCACTTGTATGTTTGGGAGCTTCTACCTGCTACAGATATACTCAAGAAGTGTAACTATAATTCTTACAATATGCCAGCAAAAATTATCTGATTTGTAGTTTGAGTAGTCCCATTGCAGAGAAGAAAAATATTCCAAAGATTTAAGTTTCCTGTCTTCCACTAGCTAGGTGAAGTATATTTCTTTCCAATACTATTAGTGATAAATAAAAGGAGCAATAATGCCTATAAAAGCCAAAGAACAATAGCAAACAAGGCAATTCTGATGAGTGTTTAAGCAAACAGTGTTTATTTTTTATATAGTTTTCTATCTATCATGAAGATAGTGTATATTGCCATTTGCCCTGATTGAGAGTTTTTCAGTGAAATGTATTACTTGAAGTATTATTCAACAAGAGCAGCACCGTTAGTGAAAATGGATAGTCTTGAAAATTCCCATTAGAAGTATATTGTGGAAAAAAGGTTTTAACTTATTGAAATATCCTGTTTCAAAATTTCTAAATGTGAATTTTCATTTTTCAGTTAAAATTGACTTCATTTTGAAATGTTGAAAAATGTATATAAAAAGGGATTAAAATTAAAATTATTAATTTAAAGCATTCCTTGAACAGATTTATAATTCTTTTATCAGATCAGCAATTTGCCAAGGCTTTGAGAATTAAGGCTGTTTTTTAGAAGATTCAAAAACTTATATAGCACAGACCTTGTTTCTTCTTAATTTTCAATTGTCTTGACTTTACTCTCAAGTCAGAGTTTCTGACTCCAGCTTCACATATAACTTGAACTGTTTTTAAGTGAAAAGAAGAATTCACCTTGATTATTTGATTCATTCTCTTAACCAAGATTTCAGGACTCCTGGATGGAATTCATCAGCTAAATATCACACTTTCCCCCCCTAGTGATACCTGCTTCAGACAGTGAATGAAGACACAGTGGTACACCTGCTGGCTTTAACTAAAATTGTGTATTGGAGAGGAAATATTTACAGAGATGTCTACATAAGCTCTTTACTTATGAAATATCTAGACACTTCAGGCATAACAAATATGCATCAACCAGCATTCATCTTTGGGGTCACCAAACATTATGTTTTAAGCTTTAAGCTTTAGTTTGATGCCTCACTTTACCTTGATCTTCCTAATTTGGGGAGAATAAAAGGACAGAAGGAGAAAAGAAAGAAACTACACAGATGGAATGGAACAGAAGTCTCCAGTACATGTCTACATTGCTGACAAGGAAGTAGAAGAGTGGACTCAACTAAGCCAAGCAGCAATAGCTAAATAGTTACAATTTTCTGGTCTATTAACTTAAAATACCTCAACACTCCACAGAAGTCACTTCTGTGGCTGTGATGTAGATGTGGCATAAGAGGGGGAATTTTCTGTTGTGTTTTATTTTCATTTCTTCTGTTACTGCCAAACTTCTCAAAGACTATAAAGCAAAGCACTATTAAAACCCATGTTATTCATTAGTGCTTATTACCCACAATAATAATATACAGTACTGATTTATAAATCAAATTATTAGAAATAATTCAGTGTAGATGAGTGTGAGATTGAGAAGTGCTCTTTACATTATTTACATTACAATTTTTGATTTTAAAATGGAAGACCTTTGAGATCTGACAATACAAATTATTTTTTCATTATGTTTTTATTAAACTATGAAAACAACCCACATTTTTTGCTATCCCTAACCCATGCAATTGTTTTGCCTTGTGTTTTATCATAGCCTTGTAAATGTATAGATTGAATATCAGATTTTTATATTTAATTTAGAATTTTTTTGCATCAATACAGAAACTATGATCTTCAGTTTCTGTATATTTAGAAAATTAAAGTACAAAGAGTGGAATATTCAGTAAGCAGAGAGAAAAAATAATTGAGCATCTTAAACTCTTATAGGAAGGATACATTTTTTTGTAAGATTTCAGTGTTTCTGAGTTGCTAAGAATATCTCCTCCAACCATATATAAACAGCCAGGGTATCTCTGACCAGTCTGTTTTTTCTCTGCATGAAACATGAATAAAATACCTTGTTTTCCATGTGGTGTAGAGGGTTCTTATTGCCCTTATTTTCCAGTAAATTGATAGCAATTCCTCTCTTCGATCTAAACATCTTTCCCAGCTGAACATGGGCCAGTGGAAGACTTTGTAGTACTTATTTGGCTTCATTGTTTCAAGTCAGTACCTTAAAAATGGAGGCCTTAATATGGATAGTGTGGATATGGAATTTCAGAAATATGATACAATTTAGAAATATTAACCTTAATCTGTGTTTAGGCACCCATCCGAATGTGCAATTTCAGAAAATCATGTTCATCTGGATTTTGCTCATTCTTGGCCTTGTCACGGTCTTGTTCAGTGTTGTTATGGATCTTGCTGGTTTTTTTCTTTCTTTCTTTCTTTTCTTTAACACTTTTGGAATTTATTAAAGCCAGTTAGAGAATTTCAGGATTTCCATTCTGGAGAGTTCTCCTTGGCATTCTTCATTTGAAGGTAAGCCTAGGTATTTGCACATAAATATAAAGAAAATTTAAAAATAAAGTTAACTTGATTGTAGTCAGTAAGTTGCTTCAAAGAGAGAAAAATACTAGGACGTACTATGTGTTTCCTTGCACCACCAAGGAAAAATATGACAAAACAGTATAGAAATCAGATAAAATTAGCAATGAACTATTAGTAATGAGGCTGATAACCACTGGAAGAATTTAGCAAAGACAGTTGTCATTTCTCCATTTTCTGATATTTCCAAATCAGGATGGAACATTTTTCTGAAAGGTCTGTGTATTCAAATACAGCTTACTGGGCTCAGTCCAAATGTAGCTAAGTGGCATCCCCTATCCATTAATTCAGCTGTTCCAATAGTTCCTCTAGACAGAAAAATATAATAATAAATATGCAAAAGACTTAATAAAATATTTTTCTTATCAGTAATGAAATATTCTTATCTAAGATGGAAGAGCTCTTTGTTGTGATTTTGAAATTAAAATACAGCAAACTGTGTGGTGTAGAACATCATCATGCAGGACACCACTGTCAAATTATAAATATTTACATTTGAAATTATTAATAATCAACATTAGTTGGGTATGTCTTACATTATTAAGGTAACAAATTTATATGCTCTGAAATTCAACACTATTTTGGAGATTCCCAAGCTAGGTCTGAGAAAACTGGCATTTTGGATTGCAGAGTGAGATGTCCCAGAATCATAGAAACATTGTTCCTTAGTAGTCAAAGGTTTGAGCATATGCAAGAGATTTTACCTTGGGTACAGCCTGGTGCCAAATTTAAATAACTGTCTCTCCTTTTAGGGAATTATTAGATATGACCCACTAATATTACATTGCAAACATTTCCACTGCTCAGCAGCATTTAAACCGTTAGAAAACCCATGAAATTATTTTAGAAAGCTAACGTTCAGAAGTTGTGCAAGCAAAATTGGTAGAGCTTTTCAAAAATACTTGGGTTTACAAATTTTTTTCAAAATACTTGTTTTTTAAAACAATTTTCTCAATTTAAATATATTCCTAACAACATTACTAAAATTGATTTTTTTTTTCCTAAAAATGTGGTACACCTAAACAGTACTATCTTAGCAAGCAAGCTGCAACTGGATTTAAATTTTGATTTGATACCTCTCAGAATTCAAGCCTTTAAATTAGGACTTGTTAGTAAAATTTAAGCACTGGATATAAGAGAATATATATTTTAAGAAGCAGTGAAGTAAACATGCTGAACTGATAAATAGCTTAGAGACAGGGTGCTCCACCTTCCTGGGAGGACATTATCAAGTGGCATAAGCTTTTCCCTAATGTGGAACAGCATTGCATTTCCTGTGTTTCCTTCTGCCAGGTGTCATCTCAGACAAAATTAAAGGTTGCACTTTTTTTTTCATTAGTTATTTCTGGTTAATTTCATTTAATACTTTTTCACCTCAATTTCACCTTCAATAAGTTAATGTTAAGAAGAAGCCTTTTTATTCAGACTGATAGTGCTTATATATGCATGCAGTTTTACTAGTGTATGAATTCCTCTGGCCCATACAGTAAAAAATACCCATAGAGAACACTGTGGGGTGATGGGAGTGGATAAAATATTTTGAATCCTGTTAGGAAAACTGTGCTGAACTGTTCCAGTGTGAAATATGATTTCTGTGGTATAGGATCTGCCTACAAAGGTTTTGGAGTCTTGGGAGGTTTTGGAGGATGGAGAAAGCTGTTGGCATTGTGTCTTTGCTTGAGCCATCAGTTTCTAACTGTAAACAGTTTCTCAGGAGTTGCACTGCAGAATTCCCTGAGCATAGATTGCCCCATGATCTCCTGGAAGGGAGACTGGAACATAATGTCAGTGGTTGATTTTCAAAAGGGAAAGAGATCATATCTATATTTCCAGATTAAGGTAAAAGCTAGAGGACTCTTCCAAAATAGCCAAGTTTTGTAGAGTTGTATGTATCCGCTCATTAGGTTCTACAGATTTCAGAAATGCTGCATTCATGTGTGTGAACATCATTCTGTGCCTATTGCTGATTATTTGATTTGAACAGAATCACTTATCTTAGTCTTTTATTGTGCTCTGACCAGTAGAATATTGACTACAAAAACTGTTGAAAGAGTGATCCATCATCAGAGTCCTGACAGACAGCTGTATTTCAAGTTTCCTAGTGTTGCCCTGGCAGGAACATTCATATTTTCCTAGAGGTAAGATGAGTTTAGCTGCCATGGCATCTGCCTTCTCAGCCTCTCTTAATCATGAAATACTACTTGTATCATAGGGCCAAATGCTGGGGCCAAATTCTGTCATCAGTGATAACTGTAGTCTTCACTGCAATTAGAAGCTAATTGTGGCACAAAATACTAAGAATGTTAGGATGTTTTTGTGATAGACACTGAACCATAATGTATTTGATAAGCTCAAAGACCTGAAGAGTATTGACAGGTTGAGATTTATGCGCTATATTAGTACTGACAAATGGCACCCTTATAGAAGTTCAAGTGACTGTAGAAAGGGGACCTGTTGCATCTTTTCACTGGTTAATAATGTTTCTTTCATTTTTTTTTAATCTTCCACAAGATGATTTTTCAATCTCTGAATTATGCATTTGAGTACTTTAAATAGTACACTTCCTCTCTGACTTCTCCCAGAGGGGCCAAGTTTGTAGTTCAGTACTTTTACTGTCTCATTTGGCACGCTGTAAATACATCCCCTTATCATTGAACAAATGCTCATCCTGAGCAGCTGTCTACAAACAGTATGTTATAGAAGCTGCAGAAACTGGGTAGCAATCTAAAATTATAGCACTATTTCCTACAGCTTGGAGCATCATTAGTCAGCATATTAACATAGATACTGTACAGCACCTGATATTTCTTAGTTGTAAAGTAGTTTTGGGCATGTATTGCCAATAGCAGCTAATCACTATAAACTGGATAAAAGCCATGTTCTTCTTCTTATAATTTGTTTTTTTAACTATTAAGATGGTTTTTTGTGATGTGGGTATCTTCTAGATTTTACTTGGGAGGATACCATTTTTTAACTAGTTAAATCAGAGCAAGCTCACAGTTCTATTCTAGACTTCTTTCATATTTGACAGGAAGATGAATAAATAAAACTTATTTCATTCCACAAAAAATTAATACTTTTTTCTCATTCTATTTTTTTTTTTATTTTTTGTTACAGTCCAGTGTATTTTAGAAGGGCTGTAGAGGCTGTAAAGAATGAAAATGTTGCAGTGCCATTGAAACAACAATATAAACCTCACTATATCTTTCTTGTGGATTTTCTTTTGAAGGAAAGTGTTTGGTTGGGTTTGTTTGGGCTTTGTTTAATTGAAAGATTATATTATATCAGACAACCAAACCAGCTTTTCTTGGACAAGTTTCTAAGGGGGCTTGAGTGCTACAGTAAAGTGAAATAATCTGTGTATGCTCATCAGGCATGTAGCCTGAACAACACACTTTCATCTCCATGTAACTCAGAAAAGGGAGAGACTTGAGAGGGAAATTTAACTGATTTTGAGGGGTCACGTTCAGAAAAGCTATGTCAAATTGAATGTGCTTGTCATAATGCATCAGTTTTGAAACCAGTGATACCTGTTCCAAAGGAAAACTCATGCTCCCTCTGGATAAGGACTTTGCACAGAGTTGATAAAAACACTGTTTCTGGTAGGTGCTTTCTGTGCAAAGCTGTGAATGCCCAGATGATGACTGACTGAATGTTCCCCAGGAATAACAGAACCATATATTTTAAGAAATATATATGTATAAAGACACTGGTTTTGGTGGGGAGTATATCAGCCTCAAGAACAAAAGCTGCCCCTGCCATTATACTTAACTATTGCTCTCAGTACTGAAAGCTTTGTCACATTTGGAAGTTACAGGAAGCAAAAATGGAAAAATAATATTATGTGAAAAGTCAAGACCTGACCACTGAAAAATGTTTTTAGTAGGATTATTGTATGATTTTCAACCTTCATTTAGCTATTTTGAGGTTTTTTTTTCTTTTCCAATCATTTTGAGTTAAATATTTGCACTGTTGAACATTATTGTTGTTAGTAGCCTTCCCTCTCTTCTCTTCATATGATGAAAAATCATCAAAAGAGAGGCCTCCTTGGCTGCTTAACTTCCCTTTGAAGATGTAGCAAAATGGTAAATTCTCTTGCAATGCTATTAATGTTCTATGTGTACCTAGCAAGTTTCACAGGCATAACAGCATTTAGGTCTCTGATGTCCATATGGGATTTGCTTCAATAAGATCATAGCTTTGCTTGAATATTTGCAAATAGACTCAGCAATTATATATTTGCTGTCCTTTGAACTGAAATCAACTTTGCATTTATCATCCTACAAATGTAAAGCAAAAATAATGGAATATTAATATGGTTTAGCTTCTTTTGGTTTTCAGAATTAAACTCCTTTGAATAGTTCTTGATTAAATATGTTATAAACGGCTTAAAACAATAAGTTAAATAGATTCAGGTGCTTCTTGCCCCTTCCACGATGTAATTGTGTGTGTGTGTGTGTGTGTGTGTGTGTGTGTGTGTGTTTCTACTGTGTATCTGAAAGTGTAATTTTCTCAAAAACCAAGATGTGCTATGATTGACTTTGTAAAAGTTACTGTAGTGGGATGGAGTATTTATTTTTAAACTAAATTCTTAAGGAGATATTGACTATAAATAAAATACTATATTTTCCTCCTCAGTATTTTTGATAATTTTTCAATTGTCTTCTTTTATATACAAAATGTATTATATTTTAGGCAGTTTAGAGTGGGATTTTAGCATCACATAAATTTAAAACCAGAAGACTGTGATTTGGTTTTAGATGTTTCTGGAAACATTATTAATGTATTTGATTGAAAACCCTTATCCTCAGCCAAGCAGAGGTTGGAGTGACCATGTTAAGAGAGATTAAGAGCAAATATATTCTATGAAGGACCTTGAAAATCACAACACGTTAAAAGAGGGAATGCAGAAACTCAGCAAATCTACAGCATCATGATCAATGGATTTGGGGTTGAAAAGCTCCATTTCTCATTACAGAAAAGACTGGAGAAGACAAGAATCTAAGCAGGTATTTCAGCTACATAGATGAATTGAAGATATGTTGCCCAAAAAAATTCACCAAGGTGCATATATTAACCAAATATGAAGAACTGTTTGCAATGAATTTTCTGTAGAAGGGGACACATAGGAATTGTGATCAACCTGGTCTAGTGCAAGGTGTCCCTGCCCAGGGCAGGGGTGCTGGAGTGAGATCATCTTTAAGGTCCCTTCCAAACCAAACCATTCTGTGAGTCTATAAAGACATACTAGATACCACAAGGATGAGCATGTTAGAAATATCAAGACAAGCACTGAACAGTTAAGCAAAAATATAATTAGTTACATCATCCTAATTAAAAGTAGCTGAGCAAAGCAATCCAGCTTATAAGACATTTTGTCTCTGTTCCTTCTCATATTATTTACTGTCTAGTTTCATGATCCTCTAAGACAAGAAAATGGTGTGCTGCTGAAAAGAGGGACTTCATAGGCATTTTTGCTTGGAATCCTAGTATGCCAGGATGCCAGATGATGATGGTTTCTTCACATTAACAACTAATTTAGTTCATTAACAAGCTGAATTTGGTCCCTGGGTCCAAAAGAAATGCTGGAGCCTGAAGTTCTTGAACTTTCTTTATGTTTCTTTGAATGCAGGTTGTTTTTAGCAACACACAACATCTAGCCAAAGAGCATTATTTGCCATAGACTTGTGCCTATGTTATTCTGAGAGAAAAATACCCCATGCAGGGAAGAAAATACATCAGATAAAGTGAATTTATTTCCAAGAGTAATAACATAGATGTTGAAGAGAAGTCCAGATTTGTAAGACCAATCCTGAAGGTCTAAAATAAATGCTACTCTTTTGAGCACAAAGCTCTCATCAGACATAAATCTTATTTTTTGTGATGCAGAACTATTTATTATTTATTACTGTATTTCAGCTCTGGGGCTATTGAAAATGTTGCTTCATAAACACAGAATTTGTGATACACTTATTTAAAATACTATAAAGCAAATTTCTGCTTCTAATTAAAAGGCAGATTAGACTTATACAATTAAATAATTTCCAAGATGCATTTTTTCATGTCTGTAAGTATCACAGCCGTATTAAGGGGTTAAATCTGAAATAAAAGCATGCAATTTTAAATTTAATTTATATAAATATGCAGATACATATATATGCATATGTATATTTTTAAAAAAAATTTATACATATATATCTCTAAGAAAAGATATGCTATTGATAGGGCAAAAGAAATTGATCCAATCATAGATCTAATATCTTCTTTCAGCAATCTGTAATAAATTTTCATACATGCATTGTTCAGGAAAGGACAGCTAGTGCAAAATCAACCATAAAAGCTGGATAACTATAGTTATTAAAATAATTTAAAAGCAAATGAGCATTTGAGACGTGTTGTTCAGAAAACTTTAATCAAAGCAGACTGGGGATTTCTATGTGTAGCCTCTTTCATGAGACAAATCCCAAGGTCCTTTACAAAATAATGAAATTAGCAATACAAATATTGATGAATACAGTAGGTCAAACAAAGCAGACCTTGCTCTTGAGAGTGCCACTACTGTAAGTCAACAAACCAAGGGATTCCAGATGCAAAAAAATGCAAGCCTCAAAGCCAGCCAAATGGGAGACCTGGCTTTAAAGGCAGGCTAGATTTTTGGTAAGGATCAAAAAAAGTGTTGAAAACAGTTTGCAAGTCTTGGTTTTGCTTGTATATAATTGTTGGATTTCATTGTGTCTGTTTGCTCTAGGGCTTTTTGCCTCCTCCAATCAGTCCTTGACACATCCATGAACATGCCAAATCTTTCCTGTAAGATGGTGGATGAACAGGTGTATGGGCTTCAGAAATTCCTGGGCTGCATATAGGTCATTTAATATACAGACTGGTGCTTGAAGAAATGCTGTTCTTTTATAGGCAATTCCCAGACACTTGGGAAATGTTAGGGTTTTTTAAGTTTGTTCTTACAGTACTGTTTTATCTACCCCTGAAAAGAGAAACTAAAGTTCCACAGATCACAGCTGAAGACAGGCTCAAAAGAAATGAGTGGTGATTTAACTTTTACAACTTATTCTTTCTGAGTGAAACTTGTTTAGGCATGCTGGGCCTTCATGAAAACCCTCTGCAGCTTCTTAAAAAGAATGTGAGGGGTGAGTGAGGAATAATATTTTCAGTCACAGTGTGTTATAAGACTTCTAAGCCTTCTTTCTTTTTTTCCCTTTTGCATTGTTTCCTCTTTGTGAATTTTTCTTCCTCTTTCTCCCTCCCTGTTTAAGAAACCATCGCTAGATTCATGTGCATTTATCCAGCTCCAATATTTGTTCATTACTAATAATAAGATTTATTCAAACTGCAAATTCCAAGACTGAAATGATTAAGTCATTTGAAATTACTCCAATAATTGATTTCTAAATTTCTCAGCCATATTTTTGGTCATACTTGTAAGTATTTATGTTAGTACTTGCAAGTTTTAATTTCAGATTCAATTAGTCACAGAGTCAGGCAGAAAACTCCACCATATGATTCAAAACTAATCAAGACAATGTAAATCAACCATGGAGAATTCTACGAATATATAAGTAGCTGAGTGGTAAAACTTGAAATCAACTTGTTACAAAAAGCTTAATCCACAAATGGCCTTACACAATTGAGCTCCAAAGGACCATGTGTGTGAGTCAAGGGAAACGTTTGTAAATTCTGAGGTTGATATTTTTTATCTTTTGCTTCTCTTATTAACCTCAAAAATGGAAACATTTCAATGTTTTAAAGTTTTCTTTGCCTTGCAGCATCTGTAGCAGCATTTTTGGCTGTTGATTGACTGAATCAAAGTGTGTTATGCCCCTTTGTTTTTTACTTTGAGAATCTTTGACTTCCATTGAAGTGTTTATGAAGGCTGACAGTGCTCATTTTATATGTGATTCATAGCAGCCATAGCAATCCTCTCTTTGAGAAGTGCAGTGGTGCATTGCAAATGTTCTGAAAAGGCTAAGCATTCATGATAGGGTTTTAATTACAGATCACATTGCTACCCTTAGGGTCTGAAGTTCAGTGATATTAAAGATTTGAAAGGTTTTTTAAATTGCTCAGAATTTTAAAGGAAAGCACAATGTGAGATGTATTCTCTAATTACAAAAATTGTTTCCTAAGAATAAGAGACAAGGCCAAGGCCAGAATTTTGTCCTTTCTTCTAGATTTTAAGTCATTATCAGAAACTCTCATATAGTGATGTTCCCCACCACACCCTCTACATTCCAGCACTCCAAAATGGTGATACAGATCCAAGATGGGTTTCTGAGACTGCTTCATGCACACACTTCTGAAGTTGTCTTTATTGCTTGCATACATTAGTATCTTTTTGGAGGTTTTTACAATATTACAAGAGTACTTCTTTCTCCTCATTGCTCTCTCTTTGGTGACACTGCCACAGAAAGCAAGCTATGAGACCATATGCTGTGTCTCTGCAACAAAAACACCTTGAGATTTTAAGAAAAATTTCCCATCTCTTCTGGTCTTAAGTGTCTTCCAAAATATCAAACCAAGTCAACTTGCAAGCCTATTGAGAAACTATTACATTAATAAAAAACATGAAGGGAAAACAGTTTCCAAGTTCACATACTTAAAAAGAGAACAAGTTCTATATGAATCTAAAGATCCTGTTCAAAGTTGGGAAGTTGATTGGGATATTTTCCAAAAGTAAGAATCGGCGTAAACTTGGATCACATTGAGATGCGTGTTCGTTCCTTGAAACATTAAACAGCTGAGAATCAGTCACCTTACTTCAGCATTTTGAGAGAATGGGGGTGAAGACAATATTAATTTTTAAGTAATGTGAGCAGAAGAAATCTGATACCAATCTACCCTTTTTGCTCCTGGGATTGTTTTGACCTAATTCCCAAGGCATCATTCTGAAAATGTATCCTTTGGACTAAAAAAACAAAAAGGCAAAACCCGCTCTCTTGGACCCTACTCTTTTAGTTCCCTGTATGAATCTTCTGGTTTGATTTAGGAATGTGCTTCTTGGTTCCCATGTGCATTGTTGTTGTAGTATTTACTTTGGAAGGAAAAGTGAGTATACGGTTCACGCCTTAACCTTGTCAAGCTTTCCCCTTACCAACCTGAGCTGACACCATACAAATTCCGAAAGGAAAGGCCACAGCCAAAATTAATCATAAACATTAACCATAAAATATTACTCTTGACCCTACCAAGGGGCAGACCTCTAGGAATAACATCCTGCTCCTTAAGCAAATAACATCCCTCTCCAACCGAGAGGTGCAGACGATCTCGTCTGTGCATGACGGACATGCTGACCTGTGCCTCGGGGTGCAACATCCGATCTCAGCTCACAGGGCAGGGAGCACTGCAGGCTGACTCCTGGAAGGCAAACACAGCCCTGCATACAGGCCTTGGCACTGGTGTCCCCTGCATGAAACCTGTCCTGAGGCTGTGCTGGAATGTTAGGGTTTTATGCGAGACAAACAGACTAAGGCTGAAGCTGGAAAATTTAAAGCTGCCACCCCAACTTCCAGACTGCTTTGACCTGAATGAATACTGTAGGTATACACTTCACACCAACAATGAGGGAAGGTTACAGTCTGTAGCTCCTTTATAGCATTTCACTTGAATAGACCCTTATGGTTAGTTTATTCCTAGAGGCACAATCCATAGGTTACTGGAGAACCTATTTCCTAGCTATCAGGCAGTATGCTGTTCATCAGCAAATTTAATTATTGAAGCCTCTGAAATCTGAAAACTCCAAAACTAATTAGTATTGCCAAATACTGATTTTATTTAGAAAAGAAATAATAAATCAAAGAAAAACTTAGTTATTGCAAGTCACTGGAGATGAAACATAGATGCCTAAATCAAACAAGACCTGCAACAATGAATGAAGCATTCCCTAAATATCATAAAAATATCTGGCATGTAATAATAAATCAGAATACTTCCCAGGAGATGCTGGTTGCACTGACATTTATAGGGAGAGATTTCAGCAGCAGGGTGTTGAACTTGTCATGGGTGCCCCACAGATGTATTCTTGTATTGCAGGCCTCCCTTAATTCAGTCCCTTGCCAGCAAGAATGAGATGTAAGTACCCCAGCTTCCAGGGGCTCCCCTTAGCATAAACTCTTCAGTGTCACCTCAACAACTGATGTTGGTCTTCCTTTTCCCAGCATGTCAGCCCCAGATGGAAATCGAGCTGCTGTTGGGATTGATAGGTTATATAGGAAGAGAACTGGTGAGACAAAATGACATCATCCTAAATTGGTGCACTTAGAATTGTTACAGAAGATTAAAAGAAGATTTCCCTGGTAACCCTCTTTTTTTCCTGTAAGAGAAAGTGGAGTTTGTGTCACCCATTGACTAAAGAATAAATTTCAAGTTTCTGAAATTAAACTATTACTTGTAACAAGTTCATGATGTTAAAACTTCTCTGGGATTTTTATGCCACACTGAGGTGCAGCTATGCCCTCTGTGAGTGAATTTGACCAATTTGATAGAGATGGTAGAGATTGTTGCTGTGTTATCTGCTGGATAAATGCCTTGAAGTAAGTGAATATTTCACAGGAGTTGATCTGTGCTTGATCTGTACTTGCATAGTCTATTTATAGCTAACAAATATAAACTGTACTCTATGCAGATGGCTCAGTTCTGACAATGCAGTACAAAATGAGTACACTCCTCCTTTCACACTAATGCCAATACATCTCTCCTGTTATTAATAAGCTATTTAGACACATTCTGACAGCAGACTAGACCTCATCTTTGAGATCAATACCTGACGCTCATATTTCTTCACTCTTGCCCTCTGTTTCTTTTCACCATCCATCACACTGACTCTTACTTCCTATCCTCTCCTGTGAAATAGACACTACCTTCGTTTTTCATCAACAGTAAAACAGATCAAGGTGGTTCCATGTGTTGGTAAAGATAAATGTCGAGGCTAAAATCTTTCCTTGTGTGTCTTCCATTAAATTTCACTGTGTAGCATTTGTGCACTGTTCAGCTATGATGCACAAAAGCCAGTGTTACAGAAGATTTTCAGTCTCATAACATCATGCCTTTATAGTAAACCAGTGTCCTTCCAGGAAATCAGTGCTTCTGGATTGAAATCAAATACCATTAAAACCTCCCTGTGCTTTGTGACTTACTTGCCCAGTCTTTTCAAATGGCCCCTTCTCAAATGGCACAGGTTGTGTATCACATCAAGAGGACTGGCAAAATGTGCCCTGGAATGATGCAAACAGTATTTCAATGTAACAGTGATAAATAAAGATGTTTTTTCCTCTGTAGTTGCAGTAATGGTAAGGAAGAAAAGATGTGAAGATGCATTTGAACAATTCTCATTGGATGAGTCTTTTGTTTTACCCAGCTTCTCTCTTGAGGTGAGTTAATTGCAAGTCTTCTCACTTATGTGGTAGAAAGAGATGAACTTTTTTTGTGCATCTGTGTTCTGTCCCTGGAAATGAACTAAAATATTTGGTTCTGAAGGAAGGAATTTTTCTTTTGGTTTACAAAGGACTTTGTTGCAAGAACTAAACTCAGTTGTACAGGAGTAGGGAGCCTGCTGACTTCTGATAGTCCATCAAGGCTGACAGCTTAAGAAAACCTGCCAGGGTAGCTGTTCTCTCAGTTGGCTGAGGGATGGCATTTTCATCACCAGACAAAGTTCAGAATTTCTTTCAGAGAATAACTGGCTCTGACTTTTTGAACTTTCAGACTACTGAGTTGAGCAGAGTGAAACCGATTGTTGAGACATCATGCATGGATCTAAGGGACAGATGGGTACGAAATATGCCAGAGAATCATGATAAGACATTGAGCCTGCTTATTTTTTCTATTTCCTTTTAATCACTGTTCTTGCTGTACTGTTGTTCTGAGTCTCACTTTTCACCATTTCTTAGTAGTAGTGAATATACAAGATACCCTGTGAGAAACCTGAGAGCACTTTAAAAGCAGCTCTAAGATGAGTTCACATTCACAGTGCAATGTTCTTGAACTTGAAGATCCAGACCAAGGGCGAGTTGGACACCTCTTGGATGTTATGGTTCCTCAGAAGATTTCACTGCTGTTCATTCAGCAGAAGTTCTCCTTTTAGAAAGCATATTCTGTATAAAAAGAACACTAAAAGCAACTCAATGGTAAAATTAGAGATCTACTTAATTTACACTCCAAATGCAAAGGAATGGATTAGCTTAACTTTCAACTCCTGCTGCTTAATGTTGATTTAATATATTGTCTTGACTTTTAATAAGGTTATTGAAAGATAAAAGCATATAAGGAGCTGTGCCACAGATGCGACAGTCAGAACTTCATACGCAAAATAAAAAGAGACATTATAATAAAATGAAAATTGAATGTTGCTTGTATAAAATCTGGCTTTGTTTTGATGCATGAAAAAGCAAACACTGTTCCATACTGAGGTTTTCAAGAATGTCTTAAGTACACAATGCTTCTGATGCCACCCCAGTTGCCTATATATAGATCTGTCTTGTGTAAAGAATTTAAAAAGCATTAGAATGGAGAAATCAAAGAGACAATAAATTTTAAACCAATCTTATTGTCTGCAGCCTAAAGTGTTATTAAGATCAAAGTGGAGCAAACATCTGGCATTTGCCTTTCTGCAAAAATTAGATCAAATTACCTACCATAGGATTTAGATCCATTCAATAAGTTCTTGCCATTGTACACATAGTTTTCTTTCTCCTTTTTATTTGCTAAATCTAACTTAACACCCAAATTCTAGCCTCTTCATTCATTTGAAGTTGAAACAAATTAACAACAAAAATGGAAATCATGTTCCTCGTGAACATCTGTTTTCAAAGGAACATTCAAGGTCCTTCAGATCCTAAAGAGAGAAGTTCAGAAAGACTTCATCCATTAAGTGTAATTGTCTAGAAATAAACTTTACTGAATGCACAAAACCTGTCCCCATCCTTAAAAAAGAAATTCTTTGTGATTACTCTTGTAACTAGTGTCATTGCTAACTTTATCCCATACTTATCACTCCTAAGCTGTGTCATTAAGAAGCTTGACACAGTGGCCAATAGTTTTATGTATAATCTTATCCAATATACATTTTTCAGACTTCTAAATATATCTAATCCACACTGAGGCTTTTACACCTTTCTTTAGATAGATAAATACATTAATGTTATATCTATATAGCATGATTTTTAATTCTCTTTATAGAAAAATGCACTAATACAAAGCTAAGATTGAGAGTGTCTCTTAAGTAAAGAATGTAATGTGTCCTTACACCTCAGAAGCTGAATTACAAAAGTTGAATTAAAAGAAAAACAATATTGTCTGCAAATTCATCATTATGAATCATAAATCTCAACAGTGCTCAGTAGCGATGCCACATGATAAAATTATCATTAATGAATTTAATTATTAATGAGTATTCTATCCCAAATGAGCTGTAAAAGACACATTAATGCTTTCCAATTGCTTTACTGTCAGAAACCTTTTTGATATTACTAGGCAGTAAGGTAAGATGTGGCTCTCAAATATTCTGGAGAAAGAAAGAGTTTTTTTTTAACCTTAGGGTTTTTTGCTTTTTTAATATGAACTGGAATATTACTTTTTTCTACAAGGCATAATGTAAAAAAGAAATGCAAATGTAGCTAGTTCAAATTTTCTTTGCAGAACTTTTATTTTGAGTCTGTGTAATTTTTCCATTTGATCCATCCCCAAACTATGTGATCTACATCTGTAGCACAGCAAGGAGGAGTTATTGCTTATCACAGCCTAGAAGTTTGGGGAGTTCTAATGCAATCCCAAATAATCTTTTTTTTACATGAGTATAGACTTTCTCATATCTTGCTCCTTGATTATTCAAAAAAAAAAGTACTCTGAATTTTATTTTCAAAACTTCCAGAAATAATAGGAAAGGGAGCAAGAGGCAGCTAAAATTTCTGTCCTCCTCCACCCAGACCCATGAAAACCAGAGGAAGAATTTGGGCAGCCAGAAGCCACACATTGAGAAAGGGCCTTAAAGTCATCAGCTACATTCACAGGCAGGCAGTGCAGATAAGCTTCAGATGTTTTTATGATGCATTACAAGGTAGCATCAAAAATCTGCACTGGGATTCTTTGTCATACTTGTGCATTGTTGGAAATTTGTGATTTCAGTCTCAGCTGATAAAAAAAACATAAATCTGATGGTTATTAAAAATATGAACCAGTGATAGCTCCATTGTTTTGGCTAAATACAAATAAACATTAAATTTTCACTCCCTTAAAATTTAAATGATGCAGCTCTCCCCTTTGGTTAGTGCATTGCAACCACCAGGTAAGCTGGACAACTCAGAAAAAATTCTGGATGTTCTGCTAAAATTGATTGTTTCAGTAACTAATGAAGGTAGGTCTCTAAGGCGGGTTTGAGTTATTTGAACTGAATAAGATCTAAGTTTTTTCACTTGGTTGTTCTCCATCAGGAAACCTATTGGAACTAAAACCTGTAGGTTTACATCTACAGTGGAAAAGGAACATCAGCCCCCAGGGTGCAGCTCTAATTCTCCTTTCTGTTTTTTTTTTTTATTTTGTTTTGTTTGGGTTGGGTTTTCTATTTTGTTTTGTTTTGGTGGTGATTTTTTTGTTTGGTTTGGGTTTGGGGTTTTTTTCCCACTCAGTAGAAGCTAAATTACAAGGTGAGGTTATCACCTTATTTTTGCAAAGGCCAGGTCCCTGTTCCCAGCCAGGCACCGCTGGTGACAGGCAGCTGGAGCAGAGCCACAGTGCTGTCTGTCCAGCTGACCCAAGTGTACCTACTGTGCACATCTGCTGCTCAGATGGGAGCACAGGCTCTGCAAATGCAGCGTTCTCCTGGTCTCAGTCTCACAGCGCGGGTGCGAATTAACAGCGCTGCACATGGATGACAGAGCACACGCAGAAACCCCAACAGAGATCCAGCCTGTCTCTGGGCACAGGGAAAAGCATGGTCTCATTTCTGCCTGCATCCCCAACAGCAGATTAAGGTGTGTGAATTTTCTCTCTCATGTTCTAGCACAACGAAGGTAGACATGAAGGGAGACTAAGCCAAAAGGGGTGGAAAGTTTGAAGAAATCTGTTCTTCCTCTCTGGTTGCAGCCCTTCCTCAACCCTGGCCTTGCACATGTGCTGCCAGCAGTGACAAATCTTCCTGTTCTTTTTTTATAATTGTTTTTCATCTCCTCTGTCCCTATTTGCAGCTTGTAATATGCTGTATTGCAAAGGTGTTCCTTACCCTATTTTCTGGAAGTAGGACTAAACCACTAGCTAGACATTAAACTGAGATAAGGCTTAAGGCAGGCAGGCCAACTCCAACTTTAACTCTACAACAATTCAAGGCTGATTTATATTTTGAACTGTCACTATATGGTTTACAAGGGGAAAAGTGTGAGCAAAGATTGAGATTTTCCTTCTATAAATTGTGGAAGGGTGAGGGAGAAGTGACAGATCTCATTTAAAAAGCTTATTGAAGTAGCCGTGTTGAATGATGGTGCCATTGCTTGTCTCTGTGTCTTATTGTCTTAATGTAAAGCCTTTTATAATTAGAAGAAACCACAGAAGTCAGGATAAAGTACAACAGATCCAGAAAGAGCTGGAAACTTAAGGAAGGGGGGAAAAAAACCAAACCAAAAAACCCACAAAAAACCAAAAAACAAACAACAATAGACACGGGCTGGAGAAGATATTTTATTAATTTGTTACTAGTAGTTAAAATGACGTACAAAATGCTGGGAAGAAAAAACTCCAATTCTATTCAGTTACAAAATAATTAAAACTTCATTTTAAACCAAGTTTTGCTTTGTGAGACCGAGCATGAAAATACTGCAGCCTTAGGTTATATAGTCCATTGTTTTAGAATAAAGCAGACATTTAAATACATATTGTGGTTGATATTAAATATCTCATATAATTGTAAGTTAGCAGAACTTTCTTACTCTCAGGCAATAACTAGCAATTCATAGAAGTTCTTTGTATAAAATTTACATGGGTGAAGGGGATCTGCCTCAAGGGGAGTTCCATCATGATCTATGCACAGGCAGTTTTAGAACATAAAGATTTGGAATACTTCTATTTTCTTGAGAATTCTAGACAAAACTTAAAGGAGTCACTAATGTTTGAAGCTTTGCTTAACAGCTAAAGGTTCAGGGACATATCAGTCTCTGTCAAAGAAAATGTGAATTTTGCTGTCAGCTTTACGTGAAGAAAAAATCATTCATAAGGTGTTCCCATTTCTTGAACAGAAACCCAAGCTAGTAAAAAATTTCCAGCAGTGGCTGAGGTTGGCCCTTTCCCCTGGGAAAAAAAATCAAAAAAAGTAATTTAAAGGAAAACATTCCCTGCCTATTATCAGTGAAAGAGAATTTGTATTAAAAATAACTTTAAATATCCATATCTTTCTGTTTTAATATTCACATTCCACACAGTGGAAACCTACCTCCTATAATTCCAGATTTTAAAACTGGATTTTAAAATCCATGAAGACGTGTCAAACTGCTGAGTGAGAGTACACCGAATGAAATGCATTTTAATAATACCAATAAACGAGTTGTAATCACTTAATTTTACAGACACAAACCTCACAGCAGTGGATTTTAGAGCAAAAATAGATGAATTGTAGAGATGCAGGATATCACCAATAAATGTGTGATGCACGATATAACAGGTGGGACAACTGATAAAATGTCACATCTGTGACATGCCACTCATCATATATCTTTCCCTTTGGGCATGTTACTAAGGGCAGAATTGTCCTGCTTAACATTCTATGGCAAGAAATGATGTCAAAATAATCACCTTGTGGCTGAGAGAGGCACCTTGTGTGAGAGAGAACAGTTATACTGAAAGTGATGCTGGAGGATATTGCTGCTGAGTGGGGAAACTGAGTCCTGGACTCTCAAAGACTCATCCTACAGTAAGTGTGTACCATCGAGGGCTCAGGAGAGCAAGGGCAACATGTATGGATGGGCTGCCTCTCTGTCCCAATCCCCAGGACACACCTCATTAAAGCAATGTTTTTGTAGGACCTTCTGTGCTCCTGCCAAACTTCACTGCCCTGATCAATTTTAAACTCCTAAGCCTGAAGGAAAGAAAAGATAACCTCACAGGTGAGAGTCATCAAGCTGTTGGAAGTAGTGTGTCCCCTTTTATGTTTTTTCTCCCCAAATGAGAAGGGCAGTCAGCCCTAAGTTTTCAGGAAATTCTCTTTACTTGCTCCAAATCCAGTTTAAATGCAAGTCTGTGGTAAAAGATATAAAAAGAGGATCATTGCTGGCAAAGTTCTGCATCTCTGTTTCAACAAACTGCATGCCTGTGGCAAAGCTAAAATAACAATAACAATGCAATGTTTACTAGTCATGAATGTCGTGTCTTTTGTCTCTTGTGTGGTTATTGCATTTGCAGTCACATGATGCTTGTTTTAATTCTTGCTCTGCTCTTTATGTACTAAATTACTGCCATTCTGTACTTGATCTTGGTTAGCAAGATTTTTGTGCTGTGGTTATGTATGTGTGTGAAAAAGAGGAGCTTGGATACACACAATGAAGTAGGCACACTCATTGCATGTATGTATAGATACCACTGCCTAAAAGATACTGCATATACATATATATGTAGATATGAAGAATAACTGATATCAGAAATACAAGACATCAAACGGATCTAGTGGCATAAGGATGGGCTTTTGTTTTGTTTAGAGAGCCATCAGAATTCAGAAGTATATTTATAGCCTGGTATATAGTTTCTTCTTAATTTATGTAATATATGACTAGGTATATAAATTAAAGCAAAACGTAAACAGAAGACAATATCTCTTCCTCTGTGTTTTCCTATTTATGTATCTTTCCTTTTTCTACTCCCTTTTGCACTCTCCCTGTCTACTTGCTTTGACCTTTTGCTTTCTAAGTTGCTGTAGATCTGTTTCCCATCCACCTATATTGACTTTTCAGCACTCCCATATCCCCCCATTGTTCTCCAGACATGGCTTTTGGATTACAGCTATTTTTTTGAAGAAGCGTGTTACAAACTCTCAACACAGCTTCTATTTTCAGTGATGGCTGTGCTACATTTTAAATTGCTCTTTGTCTATTTCTTATATAAGAATAGATTCGTGCTTTGAAATATATTGTCCTCTCACTTTGATGTTTCACTAATACAGTAAAAGCAAATAGCACAAAGGTGAACATTCGCAAAAGCCACAGCAAGCGGCAAAAATGTGAATATACACATGAATTAGAAAACCTAATTCATGACTGTGGGTAATTAGGGGTTTTAATGCCTCATACCCCGTTACTTTTTTTTTAAGTGAACATTCATGCGTTTGCTCATCCACATCAATTTTCTCCCCTATACACACTCACACACATGCATGCCCTTTCCTTACATGATTGTTTTCCTTCTTTTTGGGGGGTTTTGCTTGTTTTAGGTAATTCACTAGGTCCCTTTCAGTTTTGCCCAGCCTTGAAGGTAGGCTAGCTCGTGCCACTCACTCTCAGGCTGGCAGTGATTGCATACAGTCAAGAGTGCAATTGCTTCTTTTTCTCAGTTTAGTCCAAGTCAATAGATATACACCGGCACTCCTTAACTCGGGTGATTCTTTTCTTCTTTCTTGGGGGCTGAAGCTCGGGGCAATTGAGTGTTACAGTCATGGTGGTGAATTTCTTGGGCTTGCAGAAGGAACAGGACTGGAAGGAGCCTTCTTCTTTACGGACGTGCCTGGGGATATAGAAGGAATTGCACTGGCCATAGCAGAACCTGTTGATGATGGTGCGGCTGTTGCAGCCTTCTTCGTGGATAGTTTGTTTGAGGGGCTGGGTTTTGCACCAATCCCGCTTTAGGTACTTGCGCTCAGTGATGTGCAGTGCCTCCTGGCTGGACTCCAGCACCTCTTCAGCAGGCATGGAGGTGCCTTTTCCTCGCTCTCGGTGCCTGGAGCCTGGCTGCTGCGGCGTCTGCATCTGCTCCGAATCATTGGGCTGATCCTTGACAGGAGGAGGGATAGCACCTTGAGATCCACGGTTCCTCTTTCTCCCTTCGGCCGCTGGGAGCAGAAATCCCATCAGAAGAAACAAGGCGCCGATGGCATACAGTGTGCGGACCATCCTGTATGAAGGGAGTTGGGGAAATAAAGCACAGTTGTGGATTTCAGATATCAACAGAAGCCAGGTATGCAGTCAGCTTTCAGTTCCATAAAAGAAATATGCACACATACACGTACAAAAAATAAGCATTCAAGCTTGTACCAGCTGGAAAGCTGTTCCCAAATTACCAAGTGATAAGAGCTTTCAAATAGAGTGATTGAAAGTAAGCCCAGAATTTTGTGTGTCCTCCATCTTTTTCCAGCTTTTTTCCCCATGTGCATTACCCTAGTTCTCATTCCCTTCTTATAGCTCACTGACACATAGGAAGATTGCTCCTGACTTACAATGGTGGAAGACCAAATTTTATATTACACAAGGATTCATTTACATGACACAGCTATCTGCAATACTAGAGGGCCCAAGTCTTTGTCTCAGCAGATGTAGTCTAGATTTCTGTTCCTTAACCAGACTCAGAGACTTTATACAGCTCCTTGCATACTGTGCATCCAGTATATACTGTATATGCTGTGTACACCTGTTTTACAGCCTGTTTTACAGCTTACCTGTAGCCTGTCTTACAGCTTCCCAGCCTTTGTCATACTGCACCTCTAAAAGAGCCCAATGTATCTGAGTGTAATGATGCTAAAGCTGACAGATGTGCAACAAGTCAGGCAACTAACATAAAAAAATATTTCGGTACAGGTTAAAAGAGATGCATCTTATCATTTCAAACTACGTCTTCTCACACTTTACTTACTCCAAATCCTTGATAGAAGTAATACAGATGCAATCACAGTGCTAAGAATTTTTCAGATCCTTAAATTTTATTCATTTTACCCAGAACGATGTTGTCGAAGGACAGCAGAATTTTGTAAATCATATTAAATATCACAGAGTTTGTGCACACAAAAAAAAGACCATTTCAGGAAGTGCAGTTAAGAGGAGATGATCAGGTCCTTCAAAACTGTATGGCTGCTCTAAACCTAATTATTGTATAGGAACAGCCTTTCTTTCCTCCCTTATTCCACCATTTCTGCTGTTTCCCAAATCTCTGAGTTCTTGAGGCTGTTCAGTCAGCTTAAAGCATCAACCAGCACAGAAAAAACTCATCGGTGTCACACTTCCCCCGTCCAGAAGCACCACAGTCTCCAAGTTTTTCTGAAAGGAGCTTTGTGGTAGCAAAACACACAGATGAGGAAATAAGTCTCTGAGGAACCCTCCCCATGGGAGCATGGAAAAGGCATCAGAAATGAGCAACTAATTGCAAAAAATCACTGTAAAACTCTAAAATTGTGAAGAGGCACAGGCATTAAAAAGGGAAAGGACTGTGGGGGAAAAAATGCTGAAGAGGCCATTGTTTTCTACCTGCTTGGAGTGCTGCAGTTGTATCCTTTATTTGACTTGCTTTATCAGTATGGAAAAAAATAGTGTTTGAATTGAAGAGTGCTGCTTGTGTTGCTACCCGAGAAACATGTGAAACCATGGGCACTGTCCTGGACGGCTTCATCCGCTCTGCCTGAGACCACACAACTAGGCAGGAAAGCAGCCAAATGCCAATGCTGTGAGGGCCACCTAGAGACTCAGCAGAGGCTCAGGGTAAGCACTGTTTGCTATAAAAGATAACTGCTAATTTCTCAGTTATTAAGTCTTTCCAGTCACATGGAGAAAATAAACGTTACGCTGTTCAAAGAGCCTTTCTCATCAAATGCATTGGGAGAGGAATTCCTGAAGTAGGAAAGTGCCATAGGGGGTTCCACTGCGTTCAAGGAGTTGCTTATGGATCTAATAATTTTAGTGTTTGTTAGCAGATTGTTAGAGCACCTGATACATCATAGATGTATGCATTAATTTCAGTAATCTTTGTACCAGCATGTCCTATGTTTGGCAGAAGCTTCGTGCTTCAAGAAAGGGGTGTAAGAATGACACAATTGCTGACTGCAGCATACAATTTGGAAGGGCTGCTGTCAGTATCTAAATGAAATGTGTTATGGAACACGTAATTTTATAACCTTAAGGCTTTGACATAGACAAAAATAAGTTGGGAATTCCAATTAAGGAATAATGCAGCATAATTTCAAGTGTAAGCCTGGAGTTCACATTTGCTGCTCTTTCCTCATCTCTATTACAACCTGGATACTATTTAAACATGTTTTGTTTTATTTTAATTTTGTCTTAAAAATTAGTTTTCAAAGAATTATTAACTATTGCTTATTCCTTCAAGAAATAGGAATGATTTCTTCCAAAACTGTTATTTCTCTGGCGACTGTCACCAGTATTTTAATAAGCACTTTATTTACTCAACATATGCCAGAATTAAAAAAAAAAAAAAAAAAAAAAAAAAAAAAAAAAGAAAGAAAAGATTGCATGAAGTTGAAAATAAATTGCTAGGTTGTAAGCAGTGCCAGAAAAATTCAGGGGTTTTTATTTAGTGTTCCAAAACTTGAATGAGGTTCCACCAACATGCATATTCCTAGACTACTTTTATTTTTAAAACTAACTACCTCCACATTGTTTTCTTTCTTTTTTTCCCCCCATAGATGTGTAGTCAATGACACAGCAAGGTCTAGTCCTATGAAAATGAGGTGTACTGTAGGATGGGAATCTGGGGGAAATTTCATAGTAATACACACTATTGTAAGGTCTGTGTCCCAGATTCGTGAAACTTTATTAAGCATATGCTTATCCCTAAGGAAATGCAAGCATGTGTTTCAATGTAATCCTAAACTGGAAGGAAGGTAATTTTTCACTGGGTTGGTTTCCAGCCTTAAAGGTGGAAGCTGCATTACATGCTCATAAAAGAAATTGTAACTCAAATGAAAATTAGCCACTCAGCAGAAACATTTGTTATGGTCACTTCCAAAACACACATCTAGAAATACTCCAATAATTTAGGGATAAATACAGGTTAGATACAGAAGGGGCTGTGTGAACTTCAAGATCCCCACAGCAGCTAAGCAGCATCCTTTTTAATAACTGATTTAAAAAGTATTTTAAATTAAGATTTTAATTTTTAAAATACAAAATACAAAGGAAAATGAGGTGGTATGCCTTAGGAAGGAAAGCAGCCAAAACGCAGTATGGGCACTCTGCAGCACCAGGGCAATCAATGCTTTTGCTTGTGGGAGAAGATGGAAGGTGACATCTTTGATTACTTTAGAAAGTGAAGTGGTTCATCTATCTATGAGTTAGCAGTTGTGACTGTTTCCTTAACAGGGTTTTTTATTACTGAAAGAGGGAGAATGCAGAAGAGGACTGTAGAAGTAACTAAAATCAGTGTTACCATACCCAAAGTTTTACTGAAGAGAAACCTCTCCTGAAGTAAATGCTTTTTCTCCTCATTACAGTCATAATTCTGCAGAAGTAATAGCTCTGCAGCTATGAGAATCAGGCTGTGAAAGCTTATATTCCACGTTTCTGCAAAATTTTCATTACTTGATACTAACTGGCTATTACACTGGCATAACCAGAAATCCTTTTGAGAATTCATTTGAGAATCCTTTGAACAAACAGATGACCATAACCAAAATGATCAATTCCCTCATTTCATTCAGATCCAGAGAGATATGATAGAATTATTATTTGTTTTTCAAAGTAACACAATACTCCAAAACTCTATTCTTTCCATATTTCACTTCTGAGTTCCACTTTTCATCATCTGTAAGCTCTTAGTCCTAAAGCCAAAAGAAGTTTTATTGCTGACTTCAAACAGGAGCAGAATTGGGCCCTAACATTCATATCACTTCATATGTGGTTTATCTAGAGCCTGAAATCTCATCATCTAAAACAGATTAAGAAATGTGTGGATTAATGCTAGCAACTATTGAGAGAGAAATGTAAATGCTTTCAGGTTTACTACTTCATACAATTAAGTTGTAATTTTTTTCATTTGTACATTTTCTGCTATGAATTAAGGATCTCCACATGTCAGTTCACAGACAGAATTTCCCTAGGAGTTCATAGGCAGAGTCAGAAAGTTACTACTGACGTTTTTAGTGCAAGGCAAGTTGTTTAAAAGATCTGGATAGAAACCTGGTTGAAATATACAACAAAATTGTCACAGATCTTAACAGGCCTGTAACTTCATCTGTAAATCCCTTTTACTAGGAAAATATTATGATAAGCCATGGACTCCTGTGCTTCACAGAAAACATGAAAAATAACCTGATGAAGAACTAAAAAAACACAATTATTTGGTGGACATCAAATACAAGCCAAAGAAAGACACAAAACACAATTCCTTTGACTACTACAAAAATAGAAGTGGTTTATGTCCCGAAGGATCAGAATAATTTTATGCCTTGCATATTACATCTGAATTACAGAAACACTCTTATGTAATGTTTTCATAGTTCATAGATCTGTATTTTTAAATATTAAAAAAAAGCATGGTAATGGCAGTTCCCAGAAATCTGCATTTTGTTTCTGAAATCAAGACAGCAAAACTAACATCTGGGTTTCATAGAATTTGGACATATTTACATTTCAGAAAATGTCTTCTTGAGAGTCATAGAGATGGGGGGTTTTGAGACATATAAGGAGTGTAGGCAGCAATTTTAAAACAAACAAACAAACAAACAAACAAACCCCTGAAACCTTGAGAATTCCCCATTTAAGAAGCTGTTTTTCTGCAGGGCATCCTATGGGACTCCAGGGAAGCTGAACACCATGGTGGGCATGGCTGGTAGCAAACGCGAGTTTGCCTTGCTGAGGTCGCCCAGGCAGCCTGACAGCTCCCAGCTTCCTAGCGCCAAACTCTCTTCAGACACATTTCCTTATGGAGCCCTAAAACCCAAATAGCTTTTGCTCCTCTCTCTGCACTCCGTGCGTGCTGGAAAGGGGAGTCTCCAGCAGAGGCTACGCATTTCTGGGTAGCGAGAAAAAAAAAAAAAAAAAGCTTTAGCATCGCTTGGCACTGAACACTAAAGAGGAGCAGAGAGCCCCTCGGTGCCTTTTATCTCTTGCACACAGAGGCAGCGCACGCTGGTCGGCAATTCCCGGGCTGGCGGGGCTCCGACAGGAGCGGGGCAGGAGCAAAGCGCTGCTGCAGCTCAGGGGCTGGGCTCAGAGGGAGCTGAGCCTGGGGGCCATGGCACTGCACCCAAGTCATCGCTCACAAAACGCCTGACTAAACCTGGCACCATGTCAGCAGCAGGGAGAGCCAAACGCGCCCTGGTTCCTCAGGAGCCCCCATCTATGCAAAAGGAGGTTTCCCCAGCGCTGGGTCTCAGCCCTGCTGACCGAAAGCGGCTCCGCTCGCCACTCCTTCGCCGAGAGAGCCACGAGTGGGACAGCAGTGGGAGTGAGGCTACAGCTGGTGGCCAGGGAGGGACAGGGCTCAGCACAGCGGGCCGGGGCCGCGCACCTTCCCGGGCCCGCCCGAGCCAGGTAAGGCGGGACTGCCGCTGAGCCCAGCCCGGCTGCGCCGCGGGATCGCCGGCGGCCGGCAGCGCGGAGAGACCGCAGGCTTGGCTTGGCTTGGCTTGGCTTGGCTTGGCTTGGCACGGCAGGGAGAGACTCGGCCCGGCTCCCCGAGTGGGGGGATGCTCCTGGCGGCGGCCGGCGACACCGGCCGGCTCTTCCCACGGGGCACGGCCGCCGTCCAGGTTAACCCAAGGGAGGACGAGCTCGCTGAAGGGAATGCCAAGCCCCCGTATTGAAACGGACGGGGGCAAGCCAGCAGGCTTCTCCAGGAGGGAAAAGCCCTGCGCCAAGCAGCGCCGCTGGCGCCGGGCCGGCAGCCGCACGGCCGGAGCGCTCGGCGCGGTCCCGTCCCTGCGGCCGGGCCGGGGGCTGACAGCGCCGGAACGGGAGCGGCACGGAGCCGCCCTCGACAAAGCTCCCGCGGCCCCGAGTCAGGTGGGAGGGCCGGGCCGAGAGGCGGCGGGGGCGCCCCGAGCCAGCCCGACCCGGTGCCGCCCGAGGCTGCGCGGGAGGGACGTGCGGAGCCTCCGCGCCGCGACACCCTCCGCTGGCACACCCCCGGTGTCCCGGGAGCTCCTGAGGCACCGGGAGCACGCTCCCCCGAGGAGCTGAGCTTTGCAAAGGCGGGACGGGACACGGCCGGGGGCTGAGCGGCCTCGTAGAGGGCAGCTCGGCGGGACGGGGCGAGACGGGATGGGGCTGGCACCTGGGGATCTGCCCCCGCCCCGCTCCGTGCAGAGGCCGGGCCGGGATTTTTCCGTGTCTCGGGTGGGCGCCGAATCCAATTTGTCGGGAGTGATGCTGTAGGCGGAGATGAGAGGCAGAGCTAGCGGGGCTTTTGCAGTCCCCGTGCTTGTGAGGGGAAAGATGTACGGCGCCCTAATCCCCAGCGCTGCGGCGAAAAGGTGGGCGCGCCTCGCTCCCGCAGGCGGGAGGGACGGGCGTCACCCCCCTGCAAACCCGAGACGCCCTGGAGTTTTGCTAGACACCGGTGAGCGGCTCCTTCCCTTGTCCCTCTCGAAGGTAGGATAGAGAGCTTAAAATTTTGCCTCGCACAGATACTGGCCGCACTCCGCAGCTGCCGGACCCGTTTGCGCATCCCAGCGCATTCCCGCGCATCCCAGCGCATCCCAGCGCGTCCCAGCTCACCCCGGCTCACCTGCGCGGTGGCGGCTCCTCGGCGGGGCTCGGCTCGGTGGCGGTGGCTCCTCGGAGCGGCCTGGGGCTGTGCGGGGCTCTGCCCGGTGGGTCACTCGGTGGAGCGGGTGGCGTGGGAGCCCGAAGCTGCCCGGGAGGCCATAGAGAGAGAGAGTGTCTGATCCTGCCTACAAATTGCAGCAGCGCCGAGCTGTCTCCCATTTAAATGTCTGCCAGCTGAGATCTGCTCTCCAAGCCCCTCCAGATCATTGGACAAGCGCCTCCAAAGCCCGTGTTATCCGCCCCTTTTAACACTTCCATAAACTTCCACCAGGGAAAGCTTTCAGTCATCCAGATAAACACTCGACTACTTTCCTGTCTTCAGAGAATCGGTGCTAAAGGTCACCACCCCAAGGAATTGTTCCTGGAATGCACAGAAAATTCACATTTTCCATCCCCATTAAAGTATGACAGTTTAGAAGAATTTAATCCTACCCCCCTCCCACCGCCTCCGCCGCCCTTCCGAGCGCGCCGGGCGCTTCCCTGCCCGTGAGCCGGCCGGGCGAGCGGGCCCGCTGCGGGGAGCGCCTGGCCGGGCTGCCACGGCCGGGAGGGAGGCAGCCACCTCGGCCGCCCTCCTCCTTACAAAATTGGCTTTCTGAGGTTCGGCAGTATGCCGGGAATTTCGCGGCTTTGGGGGGGAGAAAAGGAAAAAAAAATAAAAGAACCCGTGTGGTAATGTCTGTGTGCAGAGGGTGCAGAGATCATGGCTCTCTACCATTAAGGGTTTGTTTTGGGGGTTGTGGGGTTTTTGTTTATTGGGGGTTTTTTTTGTTCCGCAAGAGGTGAGACCCCTCGGGTGTCCCGGCACTGTGTCGCAGGGTGCGGGTCTCCTCAAGCTTCCCTCGAGGTGTAGGGACGGCGAAGGAGCGGCGCGTCCCGCCGAGCTGAGCGCGGTGCCGGGGGCAGCGCAGCGGGCAGGACCCCATGGTGGTGCCGGGGGCTCGAGAGGAGGCAGGAACCGGCCGGGCTGAGCGCTCCGCGGGCCCGGCACTAGCCGGGAGCATCTCTGCGCTGCAGCTGCCCGACGGCAGACAGACCCCGAATCTGCAGACAGCGTGGGCTGGGGGCATGGAGGGCAGAGCGAACCCTGAGCTCCGCAGCGCAGCCCGCTCTTCCTCCGGTGCTCTCCGGCCACCCCATGCACCAAGCGCTCCTCTCTTGCGGACCCGGGGCAAGCGGGGCTACCCACAGTTGTGAGGGCAGGAGCACAGCTGAACTGGGGGCCGGCTGCTGGGCTTGCTGATTAAACGGAGGCGTGTGTCAGCTGCCGCTTCCAGCCGCGGGCATCACGCCGCAGAAAGCAAAGCTGAGCAGAGCTCTGCCGGGGACACGAGCGCTGCAGGTGGTGCCGCTGGGTCTGCGTTCCCCCTGCTCCTGGGCACAAGTTACTGCCCGTGAATCAAACCAGCCCTGCTCCTCGGTCACCAGCACTCGGCACCCACCTCGGACCGCAGACAGGCCCGGATCTCATCTAAGAGGCAGTTTTATTTGCAGATGGGGAAGATTAATTAAAATTAAAGGATTTGCTACATTAGGGATGCCAGAGTTAGGCAAAATGCCAAGTTTCTGACTTTCACAGTACCTCGTGGTAGCTTGCTCTTTGCTAAGACCGATGCTTGGCTTTCCTTAGTGCCTGAGTGCTTAGCAAGGTAGTGAATTGGGCCCATTACAATAGTTCGCACACGTTTAGCAGCAACTTGTTAAAAAAAACAATCATTTCAGTCACAGGGCAAGCGGCCGTAGCACAGTGAGAGAGAAAATTAGTTAATGTGCAGGAGCCACTGAAATTCAAAGACAGTTAATGGGGAAGGATTACTGGCGAAGAATTGCAGCAGCTTACATCTAGATGGGTAGAAGGAGAGGCCTAGGGATTTTGTGGATTTTTTTTCTTAATTCATAAAAGTGCAAGTATTTTAATTTTATTTGTCTTTAACTAATTTGTATCCTTCCTACGTGATTCCAAAGAAAAAGTCACGATTCCCACCTTCCAGAATGTTGACAGACAGTGCTCTTTTCCATTTTCTTGTCTGGAGCAGTTGCAACGAGTTGAAAGGGTCTATTCACGTCTATGATGACCAGAGAGGCTGGGGCGCTTCTGTGAGCTGCCTCCTCGCCAGAACCCCAGCCCTGAGCTCTGCTGGAAGAACAAGTGCTGTGTGCCCGATCCCAGCCCTGAGCTCTGCTGGAAGAAGGGCTGTGTGCCCGATCCCATCCCTGAGCGATGCTGGAGGAAGGGCTGTGTGCCCGTTCCATCCCTGAGCGATGCTGCAGGAAGGGCTGTGTGCCCGATCCCATCCCTGAGCGATGCTGGAGGAAGGGCTGTGTGCCCGTTCCATCCCTGAGGGATGCTGCAGGAAGGGCTGTGTGCCCGTTCCATCCCTGAGCGATGCTGCAGGAAGGGCTGTGTGCCCGATCCCATCCCTGAGCGATGCTGGAAGAAGGGCTGTGTGCCCGATCCCATCCCTGAGCGATGCTGCAGGAAGGGCCGTGTGCCCGATCCCATCTCTGAGCGATGCTGCAGGAAGGGCTGTGTGCCCGATCCCATCCCTGAGCGATGCTGGAAGAAGGGCTGTGTGCCCGATCCCAGCCCTGAGCGATGCTGCAGGAAGGGCCGTGTGCCCGATCCCATCTCTGAGCGATGCTGCAGGAAGGGCTGTGTGCCCGTTCCATCCCTGAGCGATGCTGCAGGAAGGGCTGTGTGCCCGTTCCATCCCTGAGCGATGCTGCAGGAAGAAGGGCTGTGTGCCCGATCCCAGCCCTGAGCGATGCTGGAGGAAGGGCTGTGTGCCCGATCCCATCCCTGAGCGATGCTGCAGGAAGGGCTGTGTGCCCGATCCCAGCCCTGAGCTCTGCAGGAAGAAGGGCTGTGTGCCCGATCCCATCCCTGAGCGATGCTGGAGGAAGAAGGGCTGTGTGCCCGATCCCAGCCCTGAGCTCTGGAGGAAGAAGGGCTGTGTGCCCGTTCCATCCCTGAGGGATGCTGCAGGAAGGGCCGTGTGCCCGATCCCAGCCCTGAGCGATGCTGGAGGAAGGGCTGTGTGCCCGATCCCATCCCTGAGCGATGCTGCAGGAAGGGCTGTGTGCCCGTTCCATCCCTGAGCGATGCTGCAGGAAGGGCTGTGTGCCCGATCCCATCCCTGAGCGATGCTGCAGGAAGGGCTGTGTGCCCGATCCCAGCCCTGAGCGATGCTGCAGGAAGAAGGGCCGTGTGCCCGATCCCATCCCTGAGCGATGCTGGAGGAGGAAGGGCTGTGTGCCCGATCCCAGCCCTGAGCGATGCTGGAGGAAGGGCTGTGTGCCCGATCCCAGCCCTGAGCTCTTCAGGAAGAAGGGCTGTGTGCCCGATCCCATCCCTGAGCGATGCTGCAGGAAGTGCTGTGTGCCCGATCCCATCCCTGAGCGATGCTGGAGGAAGGGCTGTGTGCCCGATCCCAGCCCTGAGCGATGCTGGAGGAAGAAGGGCTGTGTGCCCGATCCCGGCTCCTCTCGGTTCTCACCATGGCACCCACTGCAGGCGCTCCCAGGCTCTGCTGAAGCCAAGCTGCCTCTCCGCTGTGTTTTTCTGGGATGTCATTCCCATGCCACTCTGGCATTGCCTTTCCTAGATGATATTTCTGGGCGGCAATTGCAGAGCAGGTACACCCACTTACTGCATTCAGGCATCTCTCCAGAGCTGGAGGTCTGGAGTAGCTCTCTCTGACTTAAAGCACACTAGGAACCACTTTAGGATGCAGCTCCTTGTATAGAATTGTGCTCCTTTCTCAAGATCCATCTTCCTTTTCTTGCAGCTGAATATCATATTCCATATCTTCTCATCTGGTTCCTTTCTCTTAGCTTAATCTGCAGTGTTCCAAGTATGCACTGGCAGCTTGGGTCAAGCAAGGCAAGTGTTCAGATTTCTTTGACAGTTGGAAAGTAGAATTATTCCTGCAAGTATTTGCTTGCTCATTCATAAAAATACAAAAATAAATTTGGGTACCAACAAGATAAATAATTGCAGCTGCGTCTGGACTGAATGAATCTGAGTGAAGGTAGAAACTTTTTAAAAAATATTTTTTAAAGGATATGGAAAAAATGTTGTGTCTCTTTTTATTTGTTTGAGATTGAGGGAGGCAGGGGGAAAGATGGTTTTTTCCCTCATCATTCTTTCAGGTATCCGGAATAATTTCCAGCTTGGAAGATCTCTTTATTTCTGCTGGAATCTTTAACAAAACATTCCCTGGGTTTGCTCCAAAGCTTCAGTTGTGCTGGTTAGATCCCAACCAAAGACTGGTTAAAAAAGCACCCAATGCTGAAAGGGAAATACTTCTTCCTCCTACCATACTCAGACTTGAAATTCTATTGAGTCTCATCAGGGCTTCTAATTGGAGCTGTAATACTCATGGGGAAATGTTGTTTACTTAGTATTAGAGAGGCCTATGGAAATCTGCATGTTTTTGTTGTATAGATATAGGTTTGAGATGAAGAGCTTTAATGTCATTGGATGGTAGTGGTGTGTATTGTGAGCCTGACAGATTACAACTACCTGCCTGCTTGCTATTGTTTTGTTTGGCTTTTTTTTTTAATTTGCTCTTCTATTTCTTGCTGGTATCCATTGTGTGAGTTGTTCTTTGTTTTAATGGAACAGCAAGAATTGTGTAAGCTTAAAAGAAGTGCTGTATTTAATTCTCGCAGAGAAAAACGTTTTTGGGCTGAGCTCCTGTCTGCTACTGCTGACTTTGAGTGCTACTCAAAGTATCCTCACTGCCAGGACAGCTGGCACCTTATTAAAAGCCTTTGCAGAGAAGCCAAAACTCACAGGGGCCAGAGCCTCTTCTTGAGTAAATTGCAATAGTTTTTAATGACTCTGGGAGATGTAAGTGATCTATGAGAGCTGAGAACCTGGCCCTAGAACACCTAGAAAGCCACTCTCACTCTTAGACATGTTCCTCCAGGAAGCAAGGCAAGCTGTCCAGCAGAGACAGGGCACATCTGAGCTGCTCTGCTTGGTATTTTGACCTCTTCTGTTAGGGAGAGGAAGGAGCTTGGTTTGTCTCACCAACACAGCAGTGCTTTTCTAGCTGAGCTGTGACTAGTCTAGAACCAAGCCCTGAGTATTGCTGAGTTTCTGGGGGTGCACACTGTCTTCCTGACCTATGGATAAGATCAGCAGTGTCTCAGAAGTGATTCATGACTTGGGGCCAAAGCAAGCTGTTACATGGTGTGTGTTGTGTGGGCCATGCATGGAAGTGTCCATCATTGCATTCCTGCTGAGGTGTGTGAGCTTCTTTATACACAGGGGAAGAACACTCCTTGTTTTGTCATAGAAAAGAACTGTTACTCAAAGAATCCAGTTTCCTCTGGACTTTAGATATATCCAAAAGTAATGGATAAAAACCTTCACTGTAAGCTAGCAAGGAAAAGAGGGTTTTGCTTGTATTTCAAACCTAAATAGGCAAACAATAATAGCTGGCATTAGGTGAGGGGAAGGCATGTGCACGTTGTTTTCAAGGTAGTGTACTTATATACCAAGCCTGTTATTCTTGTGCAGGTACTCCACTGTTTATTCTGTTCCAGATGATGACATGAAAAACCCTTTAAGCACCATCGTGCTTCATATCAAGTCTTATGAAGTAACACCAGAAAAAGATGAGGTTATTCTGAATTGAATTAAATTTCTCATAAAATATACTAGAAAATCAAGTTTAAGACTGTGCTTCACATTGGCAAAATTCTGTTTAATTAAGGAATTTTAATCTTTCTCTGAGTTTTAGAATTAATATCTATATGATGGAGGTTGAAAAATATTGTACTTATTGGAAAAGCATTATTTTAGATTTATGTTGATAGAACATCAACTTTTTAACATATAGATTTCCATCAGCTGAATGAGAGAAAATTAATTAGGGAAAAGTGATTATTTTGAGACTGGGGTTTTTTGGAAAATGGAGTACTTCAGGTTTTTTACTTTCAAAATATTGCTTGATCTAGGAACAATTTGAAAATTCTCCAAAATCAGACATTAGAAATCAAAAGAATAAATTAGTTCAGAAGAAAAGCTTTAAGCATCTTAATAATTTAAGTCTTGGGTTCTGCTCTGAAAAGTATAGTATTCTGGTATGCTTGAAAAGCTTTCTTGTTCAGCATATACTGCATGTAGAGTCAGGTTGTGGGCTTGTAATGATGTCCACACCTAGGAGCCATGGTCACCCACCAGCATTCCACTCAGCTGTGTGCTGCAGACAGAGAACAAAAAATATGTTTTCTGGCCTCAAAACACCTACATACATAATCCAATCCATATGTGACTATTTCTCAAAAGCTATTTAGAAATGCTTATTTTATTAGGATGAAGTTTGATTGCTGAACAAATATAAACTTTCATGCCAAATGAAGAAATAACATTTGTCAAGCTAAACTTTTTAATCTCTCTTTCACAATTTTTTGATGCATCTTACGTATTTGATGACTATAAAAGAATTTGCCAAGAAAATGAAAGTCATAAAATTCCTCTGCCCTCGTGCATTTGCTTTTCTTTTTCTTTTGTCTCCTGAAGCTGTAGGAGGTGTTTGCTGACATGCTTTGCTTTCAGGGCACTTCTGGAGCAATGTGATCTGAGAAGTGACTGCTCAGCTAAGCAAACTGAGTCTGTATGAACATCAGAAGCCCTTAAAGTATGAAGGGAATTATGAAAAGAGGCATTTAAGGAGCTCAATGTGTTATATACATACGTATTTCACTGTATGCCAGCTATGAAGTATAATTTCCAGTTATGCAAAACTGAAAAACTCCCTTCCCAAACCTTACTGCATCCCAACATCTTAGATTTCATACACTTTTAAGACATGAACAGATATCTCATGCACAGGTCTGGCAAAATAGTCCCTTTTACTTTTTTCTTGCTGTGATGAAAGGCAGCTTGTTGTGTGACCACCTGTGTTTCAGGGTGTTCCCGTGGGGGATTCTGACAACACCCATGGAGCACACAGTGTCAGTCTGGCAGGTAAGGTAGGTAGTGGGAAGTCAGGAGATCTAGCTAGGCTTTTTCCTGACTCTGCCACTCATGTCTGTAGTGAAACAAACAAAAAAAAAAGAGTAAGAGAGGCAGGAAAGCTATTTTATTATGTAAGGAGATTTGCAAGGCATTCATTTTGGTTTTTTTATTCCATTGCTCTCCTGTCAAAATTGAAATCTTATCTGTTCTTTTTGCTTTTCCTGGCAATAGCCATATAAAAACAGAATAGCAGATTAAAAAATGTAGCTTTGCAGGAATGAAAAAGCTGCTTTTTTTTTTTTTTTTTTTTTTGTCTGAGAAAACAACTTAGAATTTCTGCATTTTATACTTGAAATCCAGTGTCACAAAAAATGGCTGCTGTATTACAGGAAGGAAAGAACTCTGTTAAATGGTTGTGCTGCTGCAGCATCACTTGTTCCACTTCTCAGAGAGAATACTAATAGAGGTGGGAAGAAACAAAACTCTACCTCACTGCCATTTTTATTTACATGGTCTCTCTGTCAAGAAGAAGAGGTATAAGAGGGACAAGCTCATCCCCCCTCACCTCCATCCTTATAGTTTCAATCACACCAATTTTCTCTTGACTCCATTTCCCCACCTATAAAACTGCAGTAGGGATCAGAGTTTTCAAAGGAATAATTTTGGCATAAATCCTTAAGGCTGATTTGGTACCAAACTTCTTGCAAAATAAGCAATTTATAAGAGGAGTTGCGAGTTCAACTTAATCTGGAAAGATACAACTGTCACATACTTTGTGTCCATGTGTTTGAATAAATCCATTTTGAAATTTCTAAATGCTTTTAATACGGAAGAAGGCCTTTTAACTTCTGTAATTTTCCCCAATTTTTTTTTAAAAAAGGATATTTCCAGTGAATAAGCCAAGTTTTCACTGTCGTGGACAAAACAAAAGTTTAAAGCCAGACAAAGAATTGTTTAACCAGTTGTCTTTTCCTGAAAGAACTGCTGGTTGACTTATAGAATATTTTACTATATAGATAAATGCAAGCTGATAGTTAAATGTTTTGGTAAGAAAGGTGGATTTGTGCACATACTTCATTTTTTTGCTGAACTTAGATTTGGACCTGAATCCTGCAGGGGCTTGCCAGACCCTTGACTTTGTTTTCAGTGGAACTATTCAGAATGTATTATGTGAAGCACACACAACAATCCAAGAGCCTTGAGTCAGGTGAGCCTTGCTAAAAGACCCAGAAATAATTTGTATATTCCTCTTTCCCCTGTTAAAGGACTTTCTCATTAAGCATATTAAAATGCTAAACTTTATGGACTTCAGGATTAGAAACACAATAATAATAAAATACAAAAATAGTCTATTTTTAAAATCTGTATGGTTACCAAAATTTTACTCTTTCAAAAATTGCCAAAAAAAATATAAAATTATTTCTGGGAAACTACACACATGAGCCTAGGGCCAAATTTTTTTTCTTGATATTTCCAACAACTGCTCTGTTTTGCTTCTTCTGTTTCCTTGTCAGAAGAATCCTGTTTAGCTTGTTTGGCTAAGGGCAGCTGGATATTTATTCATTGATCTCTCTGTTCTTGCATTATCTCGAATTCTAATTAGAGTTTTTCAAGTCCTGTTACTTTACTTTCCAAACATAGCTACAGCAGACATCACTCTTCCATTTCTGTAGGGCTGTTCAGAGCCATGAAAGAGCTGTCATCTTACATTCTGGGACTAACCACACTGCCCAGCAGCTCTCCTCTAGCTGCTTTCATTGGCAGCTTGATTGAATGATTTTTTCCCCCCTCACAAATAACATGTGATTCAAAGTGCCTGAAAAAGTGTTAAGTCACTTGATGTTAGGAGAGATTCTGTAAATAGGACTGGGATCAGTCCTCTAGGTGTTTGTAATTAATCAGGCTCCAAACACTTGGAGCTTTTGGATGCACTTGTAAAAAGTCTAAAAATGTAAACAGTTTTCTTTCCCCTCCCCAGGAAGTCTTAATGCACTAAAGACGTAAGAGAAGAAGTTAAATTGCCAGTGATCAAATCAATTACACTTCAGATCAGACTGTGGCAGGGCTTTTTGGTTCTCAACCAGATGGAACTAGACTTCTTGTGAAGGAGGTACTATTATTTCTTGTCAGGGTTTCAAAATGAACATAGAATTCATAGTAAAAAAATGACCTTTTTTAAAAAAATATGCTAGAACACTTAGAGGAAAGACTTCTTGGGAGCTGATGTCACTAAAATTATCAGACACACTAAAAAATAATCTTAGCCATTTCTTAGTCTTCTGATCTGACAAAAGAGAACAGTTCTTGTGCTGCAAGGCAAAGAAGAAATCCTCCTTTTTAATAGAGTAAACTCTTGGATTCAGAGTTTATGGGTTCTTTTGCCTTTCTTATAGGCTGAAGTTTTTACATTAAGAAAGCTATGATGTAAAAACATATAAGAGACAAAGTACAGTGGTTTTTATCTTGATGTCATTATTAACTGAGATAAATCCAGATAAGGGCACAGGCTATCTGGAGGCTGAAAGGATTTTTTTATCCTGTGCAGACAGGACAGCTTGTTTAGAAAGCCTCTGTGCATCAGGAGGGGAGTTCTGATTACCTGCTGTGATCAGGTGCAACACAACCAGGTGAATAAAACCCATCATAACCAAATGTGATTTGGGTGTTTCTAATTTAGGGAAGTACTGTGTAAAACCATGTATCTTTGTGGTTTAGTCTTTCCAATCAAATGATTTGTTTGATCTGCACTCCAGATCCCTCTTGCCACCAGCTTATGTAAAAGCTTTGAAAACCCCTTCAGTACTAGGATGTGTGTATTTTAATAGGGAAAATTCCACCTGAAACCACCTTGAAGAGAATTATACATGCTGGTGTGGATAAAAAGATTGTGTCTTAACTTCAGTGCTGAAAATGCTTGTGAGACGTATCTTGTTATAAGGACATGTCATGTTTGCAACAGTTACAGGGTCCCATCAGCTCTTTGGAGCTCTTGGTCACCAAATCCCACACATTACAATGATTACAAGTTTAAATGTGTCACTGGAGTGCTAGTAGTGAGTAAGGGAGTTTTTAAATGCTTCCTTTTCAACAGACGCCAAATGATCTAAAGATATTTTTAAAGTTACTAGAATAAAGAATGAACTCCAGCAAATGAACTCTTGATAGTTTCCAAGTCTTGCTTCAAAAATTTGGGTAGCAGCTAAACACATCTAATTTTCCTGGAAAAAAAAAACAAACAACCAATGCATTAAAAGTGAGTGAAAGGAGGCTGGTGGTGTTTCAGGAATCAGGAAAGAAAAGGTGATGGTGTCTGTCTGCTCACTGGAGGCATTCAAACCAGTCCCTCCAGAGGTGCAGCCACTTGGCCATTTGTGTGAGACCTGCACTGCCCTGCTGAAGCTGTTCAACAATTCAGAAAACAATTAAATTAAGACAGAGAGCCAAAATTTAGCCATCTGCTCAGGGGAATGGGGGTGGGTGGTTGGCTTGGTTTTGCCACCTCTCTGACCACTCTTCTATTTTTATCAGGTGTCTGCCTAGCTACCCAAAATCTCCTTGAGGACTAGCTAGAGCTCAGTTACCCTGTCCTTCCTTGTGTTCAGCCTGTTGCATGAACCACAAGGTGACAAATTTGTGTTCATGCTTGATTGCCCTCTCTGGTGTCATTAGAGCTTTGATTCTTTTGCCATAACTCTTACAGACACTTTTTGTTTCCTTAATTAAACTGTCTATGTCTGCTGTGGTATTTCGTGCAATGCCTGGTCCTGTAGACATGTGTGAGAGGAGCAGTTGCCAGGCTTGCTCCCTTAGGGAATTTAGGGGAAGAATTGCCAAGTTTGTGTATTCAGGCTGGTTTTAGGAGTGAGATAGATGTAGAGCTGTGCAGGTTCACAGAGTCTCCAACAGTCCAACAGCATGTATGCAGGAGTTCAGGCACCTGAGGTATATGATTGCAGGAAAGCATAGCTGTGTATAGCCTTTAGCTGCCTGGGGAGTCAGGAAAGAGAGGCAAGGTTTGAGGAGTGTGTGCTTGAGCTGTGGTATTTGCATTGGACACAAGTCCAGCTGTGGGTACTCAGGCCTTTACTAGAGCCAGCACTTAACTTCTTTGCAACTGTTCAGCATCTTTTAATTGGAAATTATTCCCAGTTTTGTAAACCTCCAGATGCACAACTAAATAGACACAAAGTGTTTTCCAGGATAGGTATGTGAAGGTCTTACCTTCAGCTTTATTGATAGCTGTGTTTCTTTTAAAGGCTTATAGGTTGCTGCTGAGGATGTAAAAACACAGCAGAAAATAGTCAATGTGGTTAGAAATTAGAAAATAGCCTCAGCTACTAATTGATGTATTTTTAACTGAAAGAAATGTATATCACTCAAGAGAATCCCTGAAAAGAAGTTTTCCAAGACACCGTACGTTCAGAGCAGGAACCACCAGAAAGGCTGCAGCAAAGCTGGAGACACTGTGGGATTGGCTGGATGAAGCTATAAAGAATCAGAAGCAGGACATAATTTTCTGCTTTTTTAACTGTGCACACATACATTACCCATGCATGCAGAGTCCTGTGTCAGCTCAGCCACAGGGTTTGGAAACTCAACAAACATCCAGGGTTGAATGAACTATGAATGCATGAACTATGACAGCCATGCTTTTCTGTAATAGCAATGCCTTTTAAAGAATTTGCTTAATTTTTTTTATTTGATCAACGGTGTATGCAGCATTAAAAATAGGTTTTTTCAATTGCTGTGGCACAGTTTTCAAGCCCATAAATCTTACAGCCATTGCACTACTCCTTGGAATCAAAGTTTTGCAATTCTCTTAGTCACTGTTTGCAGCGTTGTTTAAGAAAGGGAAAAAATAACCAATGGTGAATTATGAGTGCTTCTCTGGATGGCCTAACCTGCTCTTTCATGAGTCTGTTTTGTCCATTTAGAAATATAAAATGTCACAGTGTGGTATTTTATATTTCCAGTGTAGAAAGGTGTTTGCTATGGAGCTGAGGAACCAGAACTGCATTTCCCCCATACAGACTATCCCACTTGAATTTCAGCCACTTTTAGAGAACTTTGAGGCATTAGAATATAGATACTGCACTGAAAGAATTGCTAAAGTTTTGGGGTTTTTGTTTTGTTTCTCAGAATAAATTATTGGTTAAAAGATGTCTGAATTCAGCATCAAAGCCATATGCACCTTCTGTGATGTAGCAAATATACCCAGACCCAAAAATCCTTGTCATCTATAATGGAGATCTTTAGTGGTTCTCAGGAAAGTAACATTAAGTTCAGAATAAAGATGTGGAGCAAAAGGAGTCAGTGTTTATACATCTAATGGTCTCTAGCAGAATAATACTGGTTAGGGAAGGAGGGAAAGTTTGAGACTAGTAACAACTAGCATATTATTTTTGTTCTGTGCTTCTTCCTTTGCCTCACTCAGTTTACCATGAAATTCAGCCACTGACTCCCACCACTATTTTTCTTGGAGAGCAGGATGAAGAAATACAGTGATTAAATGTAAAGGACAACCATGTATTGCATTAGGAGCTGCATTCCATGTGTTTTGGTAACAGGAACTACAGAAGAAAATTTAAAAGACATGATTCAGGTTTACCTAATCTTTAAAGCCTGAAACTATTCTCAATTCCTACCACCTCTACCTCTGCCCCACATACAAATACAGAGCTCACTAATAAAATGGGATTTTTTAAAGGTCTTTCAGTTCCAATTGATAATGCCACTGCCATGACACTCATATTTAATGTTTGTTATGATCCCATGTGTTGAACACATGGTTAGCAGCTCTCCCAACCATCAGGACTCATGTAAGCACAGCAAAGCAGTCATCATCATAAATAAAGCTAACATGACAACTGAAAGTACGTATTTCCTTCTCATGGTAAGCTTGGATGATGAACTGGAGCTCAATGCCATTCTTCACCTCAAAGCAAAAGGCTTGAGCATGGTAGTTTTGTTTTTATTTAGTTTGCATGTAAGCAGGTCACTGACAGTGGCTGAGCCCTTCAAGGGAATTTGTTCTTTGTTCATGGTTGGAATCTGCTGTTGACCCTAGGCAGACCTTTTAAGGGACACAGTAATTCTTTATTTTAAAAGTACATTACTTCTTCGAGGTAATTCCTGAACATGATTCTTTTTAAAGAGTACTGAAGGTAATTGCATGCCTTCAAACAAAACTGAGTTTTTAAGTGTATGTATTTGTGTCCATATGGCAGTTGAGTCAACACTTTGTTGTTGCTGTCTTTTCTTTAGGGCAGAGCACACTGCCATCATATTTGTATCAAGCATGGCAGAAATATAATTCCATCTAATTGTCAGTTCCATTAGCCTGAAATGTTGGATTCAGGTGTCTCAAAATTGGAGACAACGTTCTCTCCCTGATAGCCTTGATAGCTGCTGGCTTGGATGGAGAAGTACCTTAAATCCCACAGACAGTGATACTTGGCTAATAAAATAGTGAACACACTCATCTGTTTTGTAGATCATGTGTAACTGTCCTCTCCATGGAAATCTTAATTTTTTTGGGATTGTGGAAGCATCCTCTGAATTTCCCTACCTTGCCCTTCTTCCATAAATCTGACTGCATGACTTCAAAACACTGAAAAGTTGTCTTTAAGGTCTTTGTCCTACAGATCCAAGCATTGTCTATTTGTGTCAAAAAAGAAGAAATTGCATGAAAATTTTATCACATTACAAGGGAAAGAGCATTACAGATGAGGTGAGAACTGGTTTAGTGAGCTTACCAGCAAACAGTCCAGAAGATTCCAAGTTTGTTTTGGGCTGATGTTGTTGTGGGCTTTTCCCAAAAGACTTAAATGTTCAAAAATTAGGTTTTTTGTACACCATGAAAATGAAAACAAAGCCTTTTCAACACTTCCATAAAGCTACTGTTTTAGAGGCCTATTTGAAGGCAAGTCTCTTCATCATGAAAAAGCTACTTGTCTTCTTCCCCAGCTACTGACAGAACAAAGGGGCTTGAGTGTTAACTCTACTTACAATAAAGCCAAAAACCTAATTGACTTGGTAGTCATCTTTTTGCCTGTGCCCTTCCTCAGCTTAACAGATAAGCTTCATCACATTTTGATAAAGTAAGCTTCAGGTTCAGCTTTACCTGTAATCCTGTAAGTGACTCTCAGACTCTGAGAAGAGACTAGAGAAGCAGTGCCCAGCTGCTTTGGATTGCTCCTGGGCTGCTGCAGAGGTGCCCGCATGGTTTTATTGCATTTGGTGAATGCAAATGTGCCAGTAAGTAGAAGCATATCACTATTTCCCCTCCTTAGCAATTCACTAGGCATTTTTATATCACTTTCTTCTGTGGGGTAACATCTTGATATCCTTTACTAATGAATTTATTATCAGACTTTATTATGTTTTTGAAAATGTATTAATATGTGTGTGTGTGCATGCACACGCACCCCCAGAGTAAGTTTTGTGCAACAAATCAAATACTTTCATCAGTTACACAGTGCTTTTTCAAAACTAGAGTCATAAATATTTCTTTACCAGACAAAACCAATGTTTCAGGGCAATACACTTTATTTTGCATAGCTTCCTTCAAGCACATTGTGTCTCTAATGCGTTAGCAGTAATTAACACACTTGCAAATTTTAAAATACTCTAAAAGGTTTTAATTTGATGAAAATCCTAAACAACAGTATCAATATACATGCTCTTTAATTCACATGCATCATAAAGGTAAAAGGGCAATTACACCTGTGCAGCTATTTGCATTCTTGTAAATGCTGGTTTGGTGAACTCTGGGTGAGGAGGGATAGTTGGTATCTTTGTTCATTGATTTTGAATTACAAGCACTGTTATTATTCTGTTTAAAAAAACTACATATGCATATTTGGACTGTTATTGGAACAGTAGAAGGGACAAGGAGTTTTGTATTTTTCTTTTTTTTTCTTTTTTTTTAAATTTTAAATCAACATGGAACTAGCCAATCCCAGTACCAAAAGATAGCTCTACCATGAAATTGAAATTAGAATAATGAATCTCATTATCCTGGTGCAATAGCTACATTTTATTAAAATTTCACAATAGTACTGCTGAATCTTCCTGGTGAAACACTCAAGCTGCCTGATGTACTCAGCAGACAGCTGCTCACCACCACACACTTGACTTGTTCCAGCAGACAGTTCCTGTAAGACACATCATTGTTTTGTGCAGTGTAAAGATTTTTAATTTTTTTTCTTTGCTTGCATTTAAGGACAAAGCCAGGTCTGAATTGTGGTATTTTTCCTGTGCAGATCTATCATTCACAGGAGGGCAGCTCCCCTGGCTGCATGCAGTCCTGCTGGGTGCCCCTGCTCTGGCCAGTTTGCAGTGCTGGATTTCACATCCCCAAACAGGGTTGGAGTGACCTGGAGTGCTTCACAAAACTACATGAAGGATTACTGATACTATTAAGCAAGCAATGCCTCTGCCCATCCCTTTTCAAGCTCCCCTATTTACTATACACAGCTCCTTTTATTATGCACTTGTCCTTAGTAAGAGCTTTAAACAATGAAAAAAATTGCCATCATGGTTGTTTCAGTTTTGTGATTCAAATTGATTTTCCTGAAGATTTAACTCAGATTACTTTAGAAGTACTGATGGAAGAGTAAAGGATTTGAAGAAACACCATATTCTTAGGAATGGCAGTCTAGCCTCCAACTTGGAAGCCTTGCAGCTACACCAGTGGCTGGCAGCAGGGTTAGGTGGAAGGAATGGCCACTCCAGGCACTCTGGGCATCACTAAGTTTTAATGCCTGATTTATGCCATGATATATATATAGACTCTTCACTGGCTTTGCAGATTTCAATACCTGTGTGAAGACTAATCAGGAGTGCAAATAAAAAGAGTAAGCTCAGGATGCAGACAGTATCTGTCAGATGAACAGCTAGATTGCTCCCACCCTGCTCCAGCCACTGGAAGCCAAGGGAGCTCTGTGATTCATAGAAATTCCTCATTTTTGTGTCATGTGTGAGTATAAACCCCACTTCATGACATACTATTCAGTTTTCTCTTCAAGATATTTTTTTAAAAAGAAATACGATGAAAGGCATGATAGCCTGTTCCAAAATGTCAGAATTTTGCAATCTACCCATAAATGGCATGAGAGGGCCAATTCTCTACATACATAACTTATTACAAATTACTGTGTGGTGGGACAAAAAACCAAATGCCATTAATAGTCATATTTGTGCCATCCTGTTAACTTTATGTTGCTAGAAACCTTAATTTCTTCTCTGTTTTTCTTTTTTCTAAGAAGTCATCCTTATTTTACTGTCTTTCTACAGAATGGAAAACTACCTTTTTCTCCCCACAGATTTGTAGTATTAGCTGTAAGCTAATGCTGTTTTCCATAATTCAAGTGCTCCATTCACATGGCTTGAAATATGCAGGTGTATTCTCATCTTTCAGAAAGGGAGAACCTTGGAATATAAAGTTTTTCAATCTCCTAGGGGCAAGAAGGCAATTTAAATTTAAGCTTCCCAGAACAACTTCAAGAGCAGTGATAGCTACCAGTGTTATTAGAGTAGCATATTTTTTTCAGAAGATCAACTATAATGACCTTCATATCCTGGATTTAGATTCAGAGGTTGTTGACACAACCTTATTAACACAGACAAATGTCTCCATCTTTACTTATAATTTAACAACACTATAATGCACAAATGCTGCAGTTAATAAGACAAAGAACAGCAGGGGAGATTAATTTTCACATAACAGTTCCATTGATAATGAAGGAAGATGTTTGAGTGTTCAGGA